>NW_019174513.1:925415-1124353 GCF_002260705.1 Seriola dumerili | reverse complement strand
CATGACTTTTTATGCCTTACTATACTATGACTTTTTTATGACTTTTTATGCCTTACTATACTATGACTTTTTATGCCATACAATACTATGATGTTTTTATGACTTTTTATGCCTTACTATACTATGACTTTTTTATGACTTTTTATACCTTACTATACTATGACATTTTTATGCCTTACTATATTATGACTTTTTTATGACTTTTTATGCCTTACTATACTATGACTTTGCATGCCTTACTATAATGTCATTTTTATTACTTTTATGCCTTACTCTACTATGATTTTTTATGACCTTTTTTGCCTTATTATACTATGACCTTTTATGCCTTACTATACTATGAGTTTTCATGCCTGACTATACTATGACTTTTCATGCCTTACAATAATATGTCATTTTTATTACTTTTATGCCTTACTATACTATGATTTTTTATGACTTTTTTTGCCTTATTATACTATGACTTTTTATGCCTTATTATACTATGATGTTTTTTTCACTTTTTATGCCATACTATACTATTATATTTTCATGTCTTTTTATGCCTTACTTTACTATGTTTTGTTGTTGTTTTGACATTTCATGCCTTACTATACTATGACATTTTTGTCGTTTTTATGTCTTACTATACTATATGGTTTTTATGACTTTTTTTGCCTTACTATACTTTGTCCTTACTATACTATGACATAGTATATTAAGGCATAAAAAAGCATAAAAATATCACTTATAAAAGGCATAAAATGTGATAGTCTTAAAATAGTAAAGCAGAACAATGTCATAGATGAAAAAATGTCATAGTAAATTCAGGCATAAAAATGTCACAGTATAGTCACAAAAGTCACAAAAGGTCATTAAAAAAAGTCATAGTATATTAAGGCATAAAAAGGCATAAAAATTTCAGAGTATAGTAAGGCATAAAATATCAAAAATGTCACAGTATAGTAAGTTATAAAAAGTGATGAAAAAAAGTCATAGTATATTAAGGTGTAAAAAGGCATAAAACTGTCATAGTATAGTAAGGCATAAATATTGATGAAAAAAAGTCATAGTATGTTAAGGCATAAAAATGTCACAGTATAGTAAGGCATAAAAAGTCAAAAAAACGTCATAGTATAGTAAGGCATTAAAAGTAAAAAAAAAAAGTCATAGTATAGTAAGGCATTAAATCTCATTAAAAAAGTCATAGTATATTAAGGCATAAAATTGTCACAGTATAGTAAGGCATAAAAAAATCATAAAAACGTCATAGTATAGTAACGAATAAAAATTCATGAGAAAGACATAGTATGGTAAGGCAAAAAAATGATGAAAAAAAGTCATAATATAGTAAGGCATAAAAATGTCACAGTACAGTAAGGCATAAAAAATCATAAAAATGTCAAAATATTAACATAGTGTAAGGCATAAAAATTGATGAAAAAAAGTCATAGTATGTTAAAGCATAAAAATGCATAAGAATGTCACAGTATAGTAAGGCATAATGAATAATTAAAACGTCAAAGTATAGTGAGGAATAAAATGTCATAAAACCTGATCATAGTGTTAGGCATAAAAATGTCATACTATAGTAAGGCATAAAAATTGATGAAAAAACATCATACTATATCAAGGCATAAAAAGGCATAAAAATGTCACAGTATACTAAGGCATAACGTCATAATACAATAAAGAATAAAATTCCATAAAAACATGATCATAGTGTAATGCATAAAAATTGATGAAAAAAAGTCATAGTACATTAAGGCATAAAAATGTCACAGTACAGTAAGGCATAATGAATCATGAAAACGTCATAGTATAGTAAGGAATAAAATGTCATAAAAACATGATCATAGTGTAAGGCATAAAAAGTCATGAAAGCGTCATTCTATAGTAAGGCATAAAAATGTCACAGCATAGTAAGGTAGTAGAAGTCATAAAAAAGTCATGCTATAGTAAGGCATAAAAATCATGAAAAAAAGTCACAGTATAGTAGGGCATAAAAAATTATAAAATTGTCATAGTATAGTAAGTCACAAAAGGTCATTAAAAAAAGTCATACTATATTAAGGCATAAAAAGGCATAAAAATTTCAGAGTATAGTAAGGCATAAAATATCAAAAATGTCACAGTATAGTAAGTTATAAAAAGTGATGAAAAAAAGTCATAGTATATTAAGGTGTAAAAAGGCATAAAACTGTCATAGTATAGTAAGGCATAAATATTGATGAAAAAAAGTCATAGTATGTTAAGGCATAAAAATGTCACAGTATAGTAAGGCATAAAAATTGATGAAAAAAAAGTCATAGTATAGTAAGGCATTAAATGTCATTAAAAAAGTCATAGTATATTAAGGCATAAAAATGTCACAGTATAGTAAGGCATAAAAAATCATAAAACATGATCATAGTGTAAGTCATAAAAAGTCTTAAAAACGACATAGTATAATGAGGCATAAACATTGATGAAAAAAAAGTCATAGTATAGTAAGGCATAAAAATTGATGAAAAAAAAGTCATAGTATATTAAGTCATAAAAAGGCATAAAAATGTCAGTATAGTGAGGCATAATAAATCATAAAAACGTCATACTATAGTAAGGCATAAAATTGTCATAGTATAGTAAGGCTTAAAAGGTCATTAAAAAAGTCATACTATATTAAGGCATAAAAATGTCACAGTATAGTAAGGCATAACGTCATAGTATAATAAGGAATAAAATTTCATAAAAACATGATCATAGTGTAATGCATAAATATTTATGAAAAAAAGTAAGGCATTAAAGGTCATTTAAGAAGTCATCGTATGTCAAGGCATAAAAACATCATAGTACAGTAAGTCATAAAAAAAATCATAAAATTGTCATAGGATAGTAAGGCATAAAAATTGATGAAAAAAAGTCATTGTATATTAATGCATAAAAATGTCATAGTATAGTAAGGAATAAAATTTCATTAAAAAAACAATCATAGTGTAAGGCATAAAACGTCATGAAAACAATATAGTATTGTAAGGCATAAAAATTGATGAAAAAAAGTCATAGTATAGTAAGGCACAAAATATAAAATTGTCATAGTATAATAAGGCATAAAAAGTCATGACAAGTCAAAGTAAAATAAGGCATAAAAAGTTATTTTAAAAAGTCTTAAAATAGTAAGGCATAAAAAGGCATGAAAAGGTACAATAAGGAATAAAAAGTCATAAAAACATGATCACAATAAAAAGGCATAAAAATGTCTTAGTAAAGGAATAAAATGTTATAAAAACATGATCATAATATAAGGCATAAAAAGTCATGAAAATGTCAAAGTATAATAAGGCATAAAAAGTAATAAAAAAGCCATAGTACAATAAGGCATAAAATTTATAAAAATGTCATAGTATAGTAGGCAAAAAAATGTTATAGTATTGTGCTAGTAACCTGACTGCTAGCCCGCAGAAGACAGGGTTAGCTTTCTAGTTAACACTAGTTGACATGGTTAAATAACAGTCAATCAGTTGGCATTTTTCTGGTGACATAAGGCACCACTGTGATATTCTCACGTGATGTGAGCCTTTGGATAGTACCCCGCCCTTTTAGGCAATCAAATGCTAGCATGCCTAAATCGGTTGTGTTGGAGATGTAGACTCAGGGAGTGCACATGTGAATGATCTGACTTCATTAATGTGAACAAGGTCACTCAAATATTGGTATGGAAAATTCTGTCCTCCCAAAATATTGGTAGGAACATGTCCCTACCGTCCGTCCATATGCAAACCTATGCCCTTGGAGTTAAATACATGTTTTAGATGTTTCTCGAAGCTTAGAAAGTATTACAATAAAACATACAAGATGTCTTTATCTTGATTTTGTAAATAGTAGGCGTATAGGCTAATAGTTATAAGCAGTAAGCAACAATCACCGTCATTGCAGATAGCAAATAAGGAATTATAATACAGCCTGATCAATCTCAACAGGGCTGCCGGCTGCTGTGCAGTCCAGCCACACCGGGCTCTGAGAATTTGTGCCTCTTCTCCAGGTACAACAATTGTAAAATGCAATCAACTTACAATAAATAAAAAATAACATTTCAAAAAATCTTGTGAACGGTAACAGCGGCTCCTGGCATGAGAGTACGCGCAGTCTCCAGATGCAGCTGTGTGCCATAGGTATGGGCATGTATGCCAGTTGCATCTGGCGGTGCCACACCGATTTAAATGTTTTTATTTCCGTGTTCAATGCCTAATTTAACAACATGAAAAAACGTTAATTGGCAATTGGATAGTTACCTATCCTTCTGTATTCCCTGTGAAGTCTTTTTACTTCACTAGGCCTACATTTATCTGAGTTTTAGCCTTCAATAAATAAAAACTACCGAACAGCTTCAAAGCGAATGAATCCATATTCCTTGTAGGAATGACAGGACTTTACACCACACACTGACTTGTAATTTCTTAAAAGTATTTATTGAAATTGTACAATCCTGTTATAACCCCGTTTTATGACATCTCCCATGCAGAACTGTGATGAGAAAAACTGTAAATATGTCTTGAAATTCACATTTTAGCAATTTCTTAACTGACCTTCCCTTCCTGAAAACCTTATAAGCCCCAAAAAATAGAATCTATAAAAGGCAAATCTCTCATAACTTTGCTGTATTTTCCTTTTTTCACATCATCATCCCCCCTTTTCCCTCCCCCCCAAAAAAGCCTGAAAACTAATCACACACAACATAAAATTTTAACTGCAGTACAGATCTTAAGTTTTCACGGTTGCTTAAATGGAAAAATCTTCAGTTAAACACTCTCCCCATTCAAACTGCCAAGAAAAAGTGGGATCTGTCCCACACCAGATCCAGGACCAGATTAAATCTTATTGTTCTTCAGGGTAGCACATGAACAACCACGGTAGACGAGATACGTTCTACTTGACCCATGAGTTAAATCTACCACCAGAATTTTAGGATTTCTGTTTTCACTCTACATGTAAACAATTTGTCAGTGCACATTCACTGTATAGGGTTTTCACTTAAAATATCAGGTGGTAAATTGAACACAGTGGATTTTAGGATGAAGTAACATCAACAGAATAGAATAAAACCTTAACTAAAGGTGGGAAGTTGACTCAAACCAAACTCAGATTTATTATCTAAAGAGTAATTAAGAGGTGATTTGGATACAGGTACATTCACTACGCTCAGCGTGGCATTTTGCATTGAGAATGATGACAATTCCTCAATGGTGTAAGAATCAAACATCAAGTAGATTAATGTCTCAAACCCTATTTTAAAGATTTATTTTACAGATTTATTAATTTGTCACAAACATGAATGCGCCATAATAATGCATTTTCTTTGACAGGTTAACTTAAAAACCATTTTATTTGTAAAGAGAGGGAGTCAGAGACCAGTTCAATTGCATAGCAATTTAATCCATGTCCAATAAGGACTCTTTCCCTGTCACAGGGAGAGGCCCTGTGGTCACTCTCAATCAGCGTTTTAAATCGACCAAGACAATATCAATAAAACTATTGATAACCGCTCACTATCTCTAATAGTGACCATATTCAACAGGCATCGTAGGGTCTTAAAAGAAGCCGTTCCTACACACCATGACTAAATGTCCACTGTACGTCCCCCATTCTAAACCACCAAATTACAGTAAATACAAGATGGGCAGTTTACTTAACAATCAAATCCAAGGTTTGTTTTGTGTCAAGTCAAAGGCTTCCAGGCTCATGTTGGGTAGGTGGTACAGAGAATCTTGTTGAAACGGAAAAAGAAAAAAACATGAGAAACATGCATGGGGTAGGCTTTCCTAATGCCACATACTGAGTGTGCACACAGACAGGCACAAACGCAGATCTCTAATGAGAACCCTCCCAGCTCATGCAGCACAATGCATCTGATCAGGCCCATGGGGCATTTTTGTCAAAAGCAAAGTGCTACATGAGGAGCAAGGGCTTCCCGTTGAGATGCAGCCTATACAGACACCAGTCTCCATTGCAGGAGAGGGTTTCTACTACACATCACAATCTCTATCCACAGTTTGGAGTTCAGTCTCGGAATGTCAACAGCAGCACGTTTTGTCTCTCTCTGTCCTTTCGCATCCCTCCCTCTGTCACTGCAGGTCTCGGTCTTCAAGGTACCTATACTCAAAGGTGAACCCCTCCTTCTTCCTCTGGCCCCATTTCTCATAGTCAAAGTAAATGTAAGTGCCCTGGAGGAACAACAGAGCGGAGAGAGCAATCATTAATAATCCAAAACGGCATACAACAAACAGACTATCTTCAGGTACTATGGAAATGAACTGTGGTGAAGCTGCACCTGTTCAAACTCGTCAGTGATAGTCTTGGGCTCCTCGTGCCTCTGGAACCACATCATGTACTTGGTGTGAAACCTCCATGACTGTTTCTTCAGAGCCTTGGCAGACAGATACTGAGCCTTGGTGCCCTGAGAGAAGGAGGTCAGAGAAACCATTAAGCTTACAAGCATGACTTAAATACATCATGAAGAAGAGAGAAACGGCAGAAGGGGGGGAGAACTGAAAGGTTTACTGGGAGTAAATATGGAGTGGCTGAGTTGAGTGAGTGCATGGTTACCTCCAGGTAGTAGAAGATGAAAAAGAGAGTTTCTGTGGACAGTCTCTGGTAGAACTCTATGGAATCAGAGTGGTGCGGTGGTATCTGATGATGGAATGGCAAGGTGGGACACGGGTTCCTCATCAGGTATTGCCTGTAGGACAGAAGCATGAACAGTTACCAATCCACAACAACATACAATAGATCATGGCAATTTCTTAGCAATTGATACTCTAACAGGTGTAAGTTGTGTGCTTGTTGAGCGCTATTTTCAGCCACAGATTTGGTGTGCTAGTAAGTATTTACAGCAACAGGATGGTGTGTGTGTGTGTGTGTGTGTGTGTGTGTGTGTGTGTGTGTGTGTGTGTGTGTGTGTGTGTGGGACTGACTATAAATATACTACAATGTCTGTTCATAATTACAAAGCATGTCACTCAGTGCAACAGTGTACCTCATTGATGTGGAATGAACTAGATCAGGCTTTTGCTGCACTAGCAATGCTTGGTAATAATGCTTATGGTAATAATGGTATAATGAATTAATAGCTGGTTTTGGTCTTTTTGTGTGATTTGATGACAAGAAAAATATAAAATATCAGACTTAATTTTGTGTAGATCATGTAATAGAGAATTTCAGTTTTTCATGATACAGCAAAAAATAAAGTCTTTATACCAGGATTAAAAATATATTGTTAACTAATCATCAATTTATTGTCATTAATAAATTGTTAAAGTGAATTTGTGAAATTATTGTAAAACTGATTTCAAGCCAATAAACAAGTGTTTGTGTTTGTATCTGTCCTAAGTCATAAAACCATGTAAGATACGTTATAAATGGGTGTAAAAACTGTGATGCCTTTACCTGATCCTCTCAGAGTCTGAGGGGTGTGGCATGTGTGTCCAGGCGGACTCTTGCATGGCCTGCTGATAGAGCTGGTCTTTGGGGAGAGGGGTGGGGCCCAGTGGACAGACCCCGAGCGATGGGGGGATGCTGACTTCCGACACGGACGGCTGAGGGGCGGCAGGTGTGCCGGGTGCCGCAGATGAACCAGAGAAGATGTCTACAGGATGAAGAAAAAGTGAAGAACTGTGTCAGTTACACAAATATAGACCACAGCTCCACTTCATACTAATTTCCCAATCTTTCAATGTCTTTTCTTTCTTGATAAAGTAAATCTTTTATGCTCTGACTTCTTCTATGGAGCACTTTTCTACTTCCAAAGATTTGCAACACTGGAACATTTGACTAAGTGTAGCGAAGAAACTGATGAATAATTTAGTCCAGAAAAAGTATAAAACAATAATAAAAGTTCAACCAGAAACAGAAAAAGAAAAACAATGATATGACAGTGAAAGATGCAACCAGCTGTTGTTTAGTGAAAAACTTACTGAAAAAGTTGAAATCAATTTTCTGTCAGTTGACTAACTGGTTAATAATTCAACATTATAGTGTGTTTTCACCCTACTCACTATGAGCTGCTTGTAGCATAGCATCATCTACTACTACAGTTGTTACAAGTTGCTTTGGAGTAAATACACTTCTTTCTCAGTAGCTGGCACGTGCACAGCATACAGTGATAGGAGGTTTACACTGTGAAATTAATAGCTGACAATTCTTCAGTAAATTCATGTAGAAATAATGCCTGACCATTCCGACCTCTGTCTGTCAGGTGCAGGTTGGGAATCTCTCCATCTAGGCCTGATCCCAGTGCTGCTCTCTCAGCCATCGCCTTCAGAGAACTGAGAGGCTCAGGAGCCTGGGGAGGGAAACAACATTATATTAAGTATAATTATGTTGAAAAGGAATACCAGTGCAGGAAAATGAATTACGAAAACAAACTGCTACACGGACCTGCAACAAACTAAAACGCTCAGAGATGTCTTTATGCAGCCACGGTTATGAACAGTGACCTGCACTGGATACACTAAGTAATGTGTTCCAAAACAGTCATAGCATTTTCTATCACAGTTAATGTATGCTTGCAGGCTGCCTTAGGCTTTAGATTTTACACTGTCCAACGCTGTCTTTTTTTGATATGTTCTTTAGTAAATCAAAAAAATCTTCACATCACATAATTTCTGTCTAAGTGTGCCATTACGTACATGCAGGCTTCTTTGTTTGGTATAAATGTGGCTGAGGTTTGTGTGCACTCTGGGATCTCATAGCAGTGCTATTTACGGCTAAGGATATTGAGAGTATCCAGTAATGTACCAAACAAAAGTGAAAAACTATGCATGACATCTCAGTCTTCTGCTAATTCAAAACGGATCCAGCAGCCTGGTTATTTATTAGAGCTCAGCTGTCCATAGGAATGATTTAAGTGAGGAAATGGCCAAAAGGGACGCCAGACATTTTAATATAACACTGCCCAAGTATTGATAAAGGGTGTTCCTCTTTGTAGTATGATGGCAGATACTCCATAATAATTAAGCTGACAAAGCTTTAATATTCCACACACCTTTCTCATAATCTCAAGTTTTGTTTTCTCTGACAATCTCTTGGTGCAGTAAACTCAAGAAGCCGCTGCTACACCTGAGTGTAATCTAACCGGTTCTCACTGCAAATTCTGGTTACTCGATTAGATAATTAGGTGACTGACAAAAGCCTATGACTAAGTCAGTCGACATGTCGTAACTCAACCTTGCTGGCTCGGCTCACCTTGAGGCCCTCAGAGGCCTGTGTGTAGGAGTGGGGCCCATTGAGAAGACTCCCTCCACCAGGTGTGCTGTCTGAGAATGAGGGGGACGGAGAGCTGGGAGGCAGGGTAATGGAGCTGATTAAACTGGGACCATTGTCCATCCTGCACCAGGTGTAGTGGAAACAACAGTAAGACAAAGTTAAGTTCTGTCATAAAAGAACAAGAAGAAACCTCAAGTTTCAGGAGGCAGACATTAAATAACTTACGGCTGACTGGTTGAGGAACTGAGAGATGAGGGTTGGCTGCTTTGCGACTGGCTCGGTGTGCTTAGAGCTGATTCTGTGGAGCTCTCTGCTACTACAGCACTGTAACCTGCGGACAGATGACAGGAAGAAGTGGAAAAAAACTCTTTATAAAGAGAAGACAATGTTGACTTTAACAGATAAGTAAGTAGGCACATAATCCCGATCTTAACAAGTTAACATACTTGTGCTTCCATTTTGCTTGAGTCCACTTGGTGGTCTAGCAGGAGCAGCATTCACCCCTACTCCTCCAACCACGCCGACGTTCCCTCCATTTCCTCCCATCATGCCAACTACACTGGAGGTAGTGCTGACAGAACTTGGGGGCACCTGTGAGGCACCAGGGGCCACACTTTGGCCAGGAACCAGACCCAGAATACTCCCACTCAGAGAGCTGTGAGCCGGACTGGAACCGAGTAAACCAAGCCCTGTCCCCGCCCCGTTGGTAGTGACTCCACTGGAGCCAGAGGTGGGAATGGAAGTGCTGCTCTCCACTGAAATGCTGGACTGGGTGGTGCTGCTCAGACCCAAGCCTCCTGATGCTGCTGCCTGAGCGTAAGGGGCAGGTGTGGAACCCGAAAGGAGCCCTGCCATTGTGTTTAGAGGTGTGGGGTGGCCACCCAGCCCTAAACCAGGCATTTGGTTGGCACTGCTGGTCCCTGTCAGGCCACCTTTGCTCAATCCCAGCCCTAGCCCGATTCCCAAACTGGATGCTGGGGTGGGCCCGGATGTGGGCTGAGACTGAGAGTTGGGAACTGATAAACTGGGTGTGCTGGGTGTAAGTAGAGAGGGGGCAGTGGAGGCTGGGAGTAGGGGGTTGCTGGGTGGGCTGGGGGTGTTGTTTGAGGGGACAGAAGGTTTTGTCTGAGTTGGCTGCTGCTGTTGTTGCTGCGGTTGGTTTGGTGGCTGAGGTTGTTGCTGCTGTTGTGCAGGTTGATGTTGATGTTGCTGCACCGCACTGCTGAAGCTTCCTATTAGACTGCTGCTCGTGGGGACTGGAGGAATGCCTCCAACAACACTCGCCATGGACACAAGGGAGGAGGATGAGGAGGACCCAGAGGTGGTGGAGGAAGAGAAAGAAGATAGCAAGGATGGGGTGCCATTCTTCACAGGTGACTGAAAATGATATAGCGCCAGGGAGAGGCATGTCAGACAAAAACTGTGCAGAAATCAACTTAAGTTGTACAAATTGCATTAGGAGTAAAGTTTACTGTAAATTATGGAGGCCCATATATGCAGGAGATGGCACAAACTAAATCAGAAGTCTCCAACCATGGTCCCACAGAGAAACTTATTCCATTTCAGTGCCTGAGAGGCCAAGACCCTTCAGCCACCGTAACTCTTCAGGACCAAGGGTGAAGAGCGCTTCACTAAACTTTTCATCTACTGACACAGCACAGATGAGAACCTCTCACCTGACTAACTTCACTGTCTGTCGACCGTCCCCTTTTCTTATCGTCCTCTGAGTTCTCCTATAGGAGGAGATACCTTGATATGACATTCCACTTCTGAAACGTTGATGCAGCAAACTAGCCAGTGGATTACAACACAATGGGGCTTGTAGAAGGGTTAAATTAATGCAAACTTAAGAGAGGGAATATGTGCAAAATTGCATCAAAATTTATGATTTCTACCCACCATCCCTTTAACATTTTATGATACAAAGACAAGAACTTACAGCAGTGCAAGTGGCCGGGGATGGAGGGATGGGTGAAGAGGAGGTGGTGGAAGTGGGAGTGCTGCTGGAGTGGAGATACATCTCATCTTCCACATTTCCCTGACCTGACGGAGAAGTTGCAACTAATGCTGCAGCTACAAGTAAAAGATGAGACAGAAACAAGTGTCAAATGTCATTATATCATAACACCATCTAAACACTCCACAGTGCTGTACTCACGGATGTCTTCCAGGTCTAAGTCATCATACAGGAATTCGTTCTCCTCAAAGTCTGGGTCTTGGGACGAATCAATGTAGTATTCAACATCATCCTTGATCTTCTGGATTGCATCCACTGGCACAGAGTCATTGTCCAGCATTCGTAAAATGGTCTCCAACATACGAATGTGGAATCTATGCCTCTCAATCAACCGCTTGAGCTCTTCAATACGGTCTTGCTTCTACATGACAGAAAGAAGACAAATATGAGGTTTATGATAAATATGTTAGCAGCAGTTTTATAACACTACAATACACTGGATATGGGAGGGGAAAACGTTTTTTATAAGTGACAAAAAAAAAAAAATCCTTGAAAAGGAAGAGATGGGGGAACTTACCTCTTTATCACCCTTCTTCTTTCTCGTCTGTACTGAAAGAGATTCCACCTCACTTTCAAACTGATCCACCTGCATATTTAGAGTGTCTATCGTATTCTGCAGGTGAGGAAAAGATCAGAAAAAGGCTGTTAATAGATTTATTCAAAATTTCATCCTAAAACAGATTCTTAATTAAAAGGCCTTATTTAATAAGACTCAATTAATAAGTTCTTAATAGTTTATTTTACTAATTCCTTCACTAATTTAATTTGTTTTGTTTTCATTCTAAAGTTGTGTGCTTTTTCTTTGCTTTTGGCATAAAATATTTTTAGGCAATAAAAAGATCGATGGTGTATTACTGTTAGCCACTGTCCCGTTTCCTCCTTTTCCCTCTGAGCTGGATCCACTTTCTGAGCGAGCCCCAAGCCTTCTTTAGAATAGGCTTTTGTTTTTGTTTCACGTTCCACCACCTTAAACCGCTCCATTTGCTAAGGCAAGAAAAATCACATAAGCCTTATTTAGTTACATGTGCTGATGCAAAGACATCATGAAGTTATACTTTGCACACCCTCGAAAAAATTATTTAAAAGAAAAAAGGAGACAATAAAGAGCCATACCGTCTCTATAAGTTTGCGGTTCTCGACTAGCTGCCTTTTGTCTTTGATCTCGTTTGAGGCCACCCATGTTTTTATCTGGTCTCTCAATCGCTGGGAAGAGCACAGGCGGTGAAAATATTAAAACATATTTCCCACTTCAGATAAGCACACTACTGATCAAGAGTGTAGATAAATATAATAATAATAATAATAATAAAAATGTGTGTTTGTTAACTTACCTGTAGTTTTTTAATCTCTTTCTTGAGGTCAGCCTCATATTTTTCCTTCTGATTTGCATTGGCTGCATTGTGGAGCTAAAATGTTTGCAAATAAATGAGATATTATAAGTTTTGCCACCGATGGTTTTTGAAATGCAGCTTTGAACAAATTCAAGATGTGAACGTATTTTACCTTTTGCCAGATATCTTCAAACTGTTCTACGCCTTCAGCTACTTTTTTCAAACATCTATCGATCTCACCTGTGAGGATAAAAGATGTGGTCCAACATCACTGTATATAAATCTGTGCAAAACCAAAAGTCCTTCACAACTTGTTAAAGAAATAAACAAACTAACACACTGGTAGATGAAGTCAGTCTGAGTCTGTGCAAGATGCCAGTGGGATGGATCTTGTGCAACATTACTGACAGGTTCACCAACAGTCTTACCTTGAAGTTTTCTCTTGTCAGCCATGGCTCTGACTACGACAATGTCCACATTCCGTCTGTCACAAAGTTAGCTGTGTAAAGAAAACAAGACGTGTATCAAAGATAATTCAACAACATACAAATCCCTTCAACAGAGCCATCAGTACATCGGCATCTAGAGAGGGGAACTGACGTTGACTCCAGCTAGCTGGTCGGTTACCGTTAGCTGCACAAATAATGTCAGGATTTAAAGACATTTTCAGCCACAACTCCGTGTGACCGTTTGTCTATCGTTAAATTTCCGTGACCGCAGCTGATATTGCTAATGTTACCGATATAACTGACATGATTGTCAGCTAAAATTAGCCACCTAGCCAGCTAACGTTACTGAGCTAACATTAAGACGAGCCAGTTGCTTAGCTCGTGCACCTCGCTCGATTACTAACTAGCCCGTATCAAAACAAGTACCACGGAGCATGTTGATGGTTGGAATTCATATTCATGCATCATTATTTTGGGGTCCAGTATAGCTTTTATATGGTGGTTTTACGTTGTGAAAGTCACAATATATCAGAATCCGTTCAAATCGTTAACCTGCTAGCTAATGTGGCTAACTGTCTGGCTAGCTAATGTATAAAATGCTAGCTAGCAGCTTAGCTAGCCAAATTTAGGAAAAAGGGAAACTGGGTCAACCCGAGCATCTAGATTTATACTTGATTACGACATTTACCTAGGGTATGGACTTTCGTTTGTCTTTTTTCAAATACAGCCAGAACTAATTCCAGAAAGTCTTCTTTACTTCCAAATTGTGTTTTCTTTTCGACAAGCTCGCTCACTGTAATGTAGTTGAAGATGGACGGTAGCTAAAATCCCACCTCCGCGTTCAGAGCCCGCCCTAAATCCAATCTTCGAGATCTGATTGGGCAGAACTCACGCCTGTCAATGAGACGCATCCGCTGGAATGGGGACCAGTCATTGGCTCAGCGGTGCGATGAATTTTGATCGACACAAAACCGAAGCTGCATCTGAAGTCACACATTTACAATACTGACTTTCTGCAACATTTCTATGTAGTTAACCTTTAATTCCTAAAGTCACTGTATGGATATTGCTATAGATTACTTACTTACTTTAGATAGATATTGACTCATTCGATCATTCATGGTAGCAAGAGTAAGAAACTGATCTCCATGACAACTGAGCCAGCTCCACCCTCTGCAGAAGACTGTGAGATGAGGCTAAAAGCTCCAAAAAAATATAATAAGCAAACTTTGATTTAAGATTTTTTTTTTTTTTGGCAGATAAAAGAAACTGTATTTACAAACACTGCTTTTCATTTCTACCTCAAACTGAAACTTGAACTACTGTATTGTACTGTACATGATAAAATCTCACATGACCAACTTTGCCATCAGTAATTAAAGTTGAAACTGTTGATTCAGATGTGAACATGAATAAAAGTAGTAAAATCTTTGTCTGGTTCTGGTCCACATCAGCAAACATAATAAAAATCCACACACCAATCTTTGCTGAACACTTCTAAAACCATAAAAAGTAAAGAAAATGTATAACTTTAAAACTTAAGAATAAAAACAAGCATTTCATAGTACAGCCTAATAACCAAATAGCAGTTTGTAATACTTTAATACTAATAATGACTCTCTCTGCTTACTGAGGTAAAATCATGAACCATGAAATCATCAATAATATAAACAATGTATTATGGAAGCCATTACATTTTCTGCCCTAATTTAATTGTGTCTGGGTTGCCAGATCTTTACCAAACAAAGCTGCCCACGACAGTGTGCACAATTTGCCATTGGTCATAATTATGTGATGTCATCAAATCTCATTACAAACCATGAATACAGAAAATAATATGTACAAAATACAGGTATGTATGTACCAGGTAATTAACATTTAATTTTACCTTACATGAACTAAAGTCTGTTGACAATATTCAAGTAAAACTAGAAACAGTGCAAAACCTGGCTTAACAGAGGCAGCCTACAGTATCTACTGAACAATTAAAGACACTGGGTGCTCCTTTGTCATCATCGCATCCAGGGCAGTGCAATGATCAGTGAGACAGAGAGGTTGGGCTGGGCATTTCTCCAAACTGTGTGTCTGCCAACACTGACATGTCTGGTTCAGTCTGAGTAAAAAAGCAGAAACTCAGTTAACATAAAATCAATTATTCTATATTGTCAGATATCGGAATGTTCACCTTAATGAGACTTATTAAACCACCCATTCATGCATCCACAGCTACATGTTCATCCAAATCACACATAAACATAAAAAAACATATAACATATATGTATATATATATGTTATATGTACATATGTATAAACACATTTGCATGGACAACAGCAGTCTGGCAGAGTCCTTCACCTACCTGTGGGTCTTTATCCTTTTCTTGCCTTGGAATTCGATGCCTCCTCCTCTTTGGTCCAGCAGCATGATGCAACACTGCAGACGACGTGGAACCAGACAGGCCATTGAGACGCTCATCCTCCACTCCGGCAGCAGCATCTAAATGGGCTCCAGGCTCATCCTGAAACAACAGGCAAAAAATTTAGCTGTACATTGTGAGCTTGAGCACATTTATTTATTATTGTGCATCAAATAAAGAGGCAGACAGGCTAGTTCACAGTAATTATAAGGTTGGATTAGCAGTCAGGCAAAGTGGGTAACAGACCTTGACCCATGGTCAATTTGTTTCAATCAATGTGATTTATTTTGAATTTGATAGGGAATTTTCAGCACTTACAAGGTGGGTCCTGCCTTATTAGCTAATTTTGTGGTAATCTTAGATCAATTTAGTTCTGAGATCATAATTATTTTAGTCTATATTGTGCACAGTCAATAGCTAATTTGGCCCAGGGACTCCTTCAGAGCTTCATCTGGTAATGGTTAATTGCTATAGTAAAAAACACATTAATATAGTTTTGTAAGGCTTGGATTGTAGTGGTAACTAGTAGTAGTAGTGGTGAGTAGGGGTTAATACCGCACAGGTCTCTCAGGTCATCAGGTGATGTCAGGTCAATCTATTTGGTAAATCTATTGTCACTGTGTTAACTGAATATTCACGTATTGAAATAAAACTAATAGTTAGTTCATATCAATCATTTTCATGCCAATGCATGTGGATGTAAATGTTGTGGAGGTGTTGGCATATGGAAATGTACACGTGGAGTGATGTCAGAGACGACCAGCAACATCTCATTTTTAACAACTCAAGAGTCCATTTTCTTCCTTTTTTTAAATATACCACAAATCTCCACCTATCTTTCTATTTCTCACCTCAAGCATTATAGTGAGCTGGGCATTTCTGTAATCATCCCCATGAGCATCTAAAGTCTTCATGAGAAACCTGTAAGGATTAACGGGACACTCAGATGAGCCATTATGTGGGAATCTTCTCAGAAATGTTGTTCAGAAATGTAGTTATTGTAATCAAGTTTTATACCTTCTTTCTTTCTTCAAGCGTCGTGTAATTCTTTGTACTTGGTGAAGGCGGCCTAGCATCTTCTGATTGACCTGACAATTACACATAACACATGAGGTGATTACAAATGCACTGATATATATCATAACATCAACAAGATAATCAGAAACATGGTCTTTATTAAAAATAATTATATGGTGACAGTATGAGCTCATGTGGATTTAAACATTTTTAAAAATATGTAAGTCCATACCTAGAAATTATGTGAGAAGTCAGGCACTAAATGTTTTTAAACCCAATATAATCCATATTGAAACACAGTGAAGAAGTGTGTGCAAAATAACCCACATACTGCATATGCACATATATGCAGGCTCACACTCACGCACACCTGTTCAATTTCCTTACACCTCCTACTTAGAGCCAGATATTTCCTCTTATCTAGAGCTCTTCTCTCTTCGTCCTCTTGCACTGTGCTCTCAAGCAGCTCACTGCCTCCTGGGCCCAGCTCCACCTGCAGAAAAACAATTTTGTGTGGTTTGTGTGTTGTGGTCAGCTCTCTGTGTCAGTGCTTTCACTATTGTGTTTCAAATGGAACAGCTGAAACAAAATGGAAATTTCAGTTGTTGAATCAATCATAAGCAGATACTTTCTCCACCCATTAAGCTACATAGATGTGACCACACCTTTACACTCTGAATTCAATCTTATATCTTCTTTAACGCTAATAGAATTACAAATGTCTGTCACAAATACAAGATAAGATTCTGACTTTGCATGCATAGATCATGTCTAAGGCATATTTAACTGAGAAGCTCGATCCAGGGTGTGATTGTAGCTTCTTTCTTCAAACACAATGCTTCTCAGACTGATTTAAATACATTATTTTAGTGTTGAAGCTAAGATGTGGTGTTAAAACTGGTAATATTAGTGACTTGGTACAGTAAATAGACAACATATTTTCTTGTTACTTTAATGGCACAGCAAGCACTGACTAGGTGTTGCTGCTTACCTGCATCAACATTACTATTACCACCATTACCATGTTCATTAACATTACCTCTCCAGGTCCCAGCTCCACACCGCCTGGCTCCAGCTCTGCCTCCAGGATATGTCCTCCAAACAGAGGAGGCAGAGCCAAACCAGAGAAATCCTCCATCATCTGGACAGGAAGAGCAAAAAGATCATCTGTTTTTGTTGCTGTAGACATTTCTACACAACAGTTTAGGTACAAGCAGCATGTGTAGGTAGAAGTTCACTATACCTCTGGTGCAGCAATGACATGTTACTGAAAAATGTGACCAGTTCATTATATTTATGACGGACAAACACTACCCATAACAGTGGCTTTAGCCAAATAAGTGTAAAGAACATATTTCTGTGCTTTTACAAAAAACACAGGAGATTTGAAAATTGAAGTAATCGTTTTCGATTATGCAACTTGTGATTGACATCAACATAAATGACGTTTTGAGTAAATTCGACTAATACTGAAAATAATCGTTAGATAAGGTTCTGGTATCATCAGTGGCTAACTATCATACTAAACAACAAGCTATCAATGTATCCATACTTACATTTCTGAATCTATCAACAGTGCAGCCTGAGTCCCGGTTTTAAAACTCCACTGCAAACTGTCTGAGTATGAGTTTGTGGTCTACACAGCCAGGTTAGCTATGAGCGTGTATTAACATAACATATGCTGGCTCAACTCAAACGTAAAGCAACGCAAGGGTAGCTCTTCTTTCACACTCTCCTCGATAAACTGATGTTTATGTGCGACGTGCGTCGCAGAAAAAATACGTCGGTTAGTAGGTACTACATTTCCCATGAGCATCCGGTCGGTCCAACTACACCAGACAACATGGCGGGTATGTGAATATTTTGTCATCTTTTGTACACCTAAACGGTGAAAGTAGTTTTAATGCGTCCTCCACATAACATAAATAAATACTTAGAATAATCGAACTTACGTCAAGTTTGTGTCAGAGTTACTTTAACACAATGATATCCATTCGAAATAAAAAGAAAAATGTGACCTTGGCTGTGTTGCTAACGGTGGCTAACGTTAGCTAACCGTAGGCTGATAGTCTGCTGTGGAGGAATCTAACCTGCCTGGGTTTGTGGGGTTTTTTTCTACAGGAATCGGAGCTTTCCTGAAGAATGCATGGAATAAAGAGCCTGTCATCCTGGCCTCCTGTGCGATTGGAGTGATCGGTTAGTAACTTCCCGTTTACATTTAATCCGGCTCGGAAATGTGTGAGAGACAGAGCACAACATTGTACAACTTGCTTCAGAAATACTGTACTTAATTATGACTATAGCAACAAATCAACATTTAACATGAAAAGAGAGAATAGCCGATATCCCAAATATTGGACCCCTAAGATTCCACTGGCATATGTTTACTTCACATCAGTTGTCTTGCGATTATTCTCATTTAATTAGCTTAACTTTACCTTAACCAGTAACTTGTTGTTAACTGACCACTGAAGATACAATGTCCTCCAAGTGTAGTTAATGTTTTGAGTGTTAAGTTAAAATAATGTTGTATTTTCTCAGGTGTTGCTATTCCATTCATCAGCCCCATCACAAAGTATACAGGAATGATCAATTCAGCTGTGCCATACAACTACCCAGGTAAACACCGTTGTCATGTTACAACGGGTTGTCTTAAGTGTCACATTTCTGATGTAAGTGCAACAACACTGAATACTCCAGCTATCCAAACTAATAGCTGTCCATGCTCAGGCAATTATTAACACTTCTCCTTTTTTCCTAATGCAGTTCCTGTGCGAGATGATGGAAACATGCCTGATGTCCCTGCACATCCATCTGAACCCAAAGGAAATAACCTGGAATGGCTTAAAAATCTGTAACTTCACATTCTCACAATCGACACCTGTGCTATTCCTCTTGTTCATATCTGTCTACATAGCTGTTCCACTTATCAATGTCCCACAATAAAGACTGTCTATTTAATTCTACTTATGTACCATATTGTTTTGTTTGGATACATTCAATACATTTGGATGGAATGCATGTTTTATAACTTTATAAAACCACATGAAGAGGTCAGACAGTTTTCTTCATCTAATTGCCTTAGTTGAACTAGGCTTAAGTTTAGCGCCTCCAGTCTTTAAGTATTTTGTTAATTTGGATTGGGCTGTTGGAATTTGAACATGAAGCTAAAATATAATTTTTTTTATTTGTCTCTTAGAGTAAACCCTAAAATAACCTGAACTTCATTTTTAAAGAAGTTGGGATGAAATATTTTTTGACTTTCCACTCAAAGATAGCTGCTGGGTTTGTAGACCAAAAGACCAAAGAGCCGATCATGAGAGTTTTGAAACCAAGCTTCGACACAACCCTGATCCTTCAGATGAGGCTTAGCATGACAAAGCTGGAATCCGATTAAGTTTGAAAATGCATTCCTTGTTTTATCCAGCATGGCTCTACTTGCATAACTAAGAAATGTGGCAGAACAATATGTGGTGCAGTGCCTCATTAAACCCCTTAAAAATTAAGACCTACCATTTAATATGGGACTGACAATTATTCACTGTTATAATGTCCGTGTCACTTTGTAGGCATTTTAATGCTCTGTTCATGTGTGTACTGAGTGTTTTAGACCCGACAAACACACACCATGGATATTATATGACTTGCTGCATTAATGCTGTAAATGCACATTTAAAAACATATACAAAAATCTCAGTTTTAAAATATACAGATGTACACAGCAACAGCGACGAAAGGTCTCTTTTATAGAACTTTTATTTCACAACATGTCAATATTCAGTATTTCAGGTAAAGAATGTCTTCCTCAGCAGTATTCATCATCATCATCATAATAAAATATCTTCTGCAGTCACCCGGATTTCATTTTGATGCAGTTCAGAGAACAGCCTGACAGTCTGCTTAAATTGCTGCATGTTGTTTTAAAGAAACAAGGAGCTGTGTAAAGTTGGTGTGCAATGTTTAAACAATATTTCACTTTGGAAGAAGAGTTTTAAACTTTGGATAAATTCCTATTCCCATAAAAAACAAACATGTTTTTTCCACATTAGCATTCTGCTGTAGGTTATGCACGATGATGGATGACAATGCACAGACTGCATATAAACTTTTCTGTACACACATACAAAGTCCTGTAGACTTGCTGTAAATGTGTGTATTCATTTTGCCATACATTTCTTGTTAGATATTTATAACATTTATATTTTTAATAAACTTCCCATATTTTCCTTATAACATATCTCACACTTCAAATATATTTCTATGTTGCACATATTGTATACTATGTTATTTTTCTACATTACTCATTTCAACAACTATTTTTTTTTTTACACTTTTTAAAGTACTCTCAGGCAAAATTATTTGTTTTCTCATATACCTCACTGTTTCACCAAACTCAGTGCACGTTACATTGTAAGTTTTATTCAAAGATTTAAGTCTAGATTAATCTATATTCGCAGCACATTCAAACCCAAGTAGGTGAATATGTCATTCTATATTTTCACTGTGTCATTATGAAAGAGGTCTTATTTCCTGTTTGTTCAGAGTAGGAGAGAGAGCTAATTCACAATTTCCAGGATTGGAGTTATATCGCTTCTACAGCTTCTACAAAGTCAAAATGTTCTGCCAAAGTGAAATATTATAACAAGTCAAATAAAAGTCATACAATCGCACTGTTTTACGCACTATTTACAAGCATGGATAAGCATTTGCTCTATCATTTTTCTGTCACCTTTACTAATGATGACATACTACTCAAAGCAATATATCTGATGTTAGAGATGATTTCCTACAACACTTGTGGGTGATCTCTTGAATCTTAAAGATGTTAAAATGTCACAGCAACTCCAGGCAGTTACAACTGGAAAACAAGCATTTCAGTTTCCATAGATGCAAAATTTCACCACTTTGCTGGAGGCCACTACAGAGCTACAGAATATTACTTTGGATATTTCTAGTTTACCATGAACACTTGCTCAGACATTGGTCAACTTCCTGTATGCTTTCTTCATCACTTTCAAAGATACATATCCCCCATAAAACTCCTACCGTCTCGTCTGTCTCGGCTTTCACATCTCTCTTAAAGATTCTGCTCAGTCTGGCTGGTGAACATAAAACTAATATTGACTAGCCTAGATGTTGAATAGCTTTACATTTGGGACTGAAAAGGAATCAAGAAGATATCAAATCCAAAGACTAAGCAAATCTGTCACTCTTAAGCCTTTGAACCATCCGCATGCTACTTTCTAAAAAACACACCTCTTTCAATAATAACACCGTCCAATCGTTCAACTATTAACTGTCACAGTTTGTGTCTGTGAAGCTAATGAGCTTTTCTGTCTCTTTGTTTTGTAGGAGTTGCTCTGTGTTAAATAAGAACTTTTTTTTCACTCACTGGGAAATGAACAAGCCTCATTTGAATGATCGTATTTAAGGTAGAGTGTGTTTTTACATTATATTTTGAGGTCAGGCAAAGAGTTAAACTAATCCAAAAATCTACATTCATAAAGTAGCAATGTGTAACTTCACAGCAGCAGAATGTGTTGTGTTAAATGTCATAAACATAAGATATAACTGACAAGGACTTGTACACACAGCATTGCTATTGTTCAGTAAATTTAAAGTAAAAATGGCACAAAAATAACTCAGTGTGCCAATTTCATTAAAATATGCCAAGTCTCTCTCAGCCAGACAAGCAAGTTTTAAAATACAAAAAGACATGTATAAATTTAAAAGTTCACCTTCATTGAAACCAAGAGAATGCAACTATCTGGCAGCTTCTCTAAAAAATATAATATTGTAATAGCACTTTTAGAGTAGGAGCCTGTCCTCTTCCCATAACACTTCATTACAGTCCAGGTGAAAGTTAACAACCCGCTATTAGGAGCCAGTCCCTAAATCAGCTGAACAAAGAATGGTTTTCTGAATATGGCACAAAACAACAAAAAACTACATTAAAGGTTATGTCAAGAAAAAAATTGCACTGTAAAACAGTAAGAGAAACAAGAGGCCTCCTTCACAGGCTGAGACCAACCTAAAAATGTTAGTTATTCTGAACGAGCAAGATACAGATACAAGATAAGTACAGCCAAACATACTTCTGTTTCATAAAAACTAGCCTAGATTTTATTTTACTGCCCATATTTCACTCAAACAGAATTTTCAGATATCACAGTGGTCCTGCTTCTACGTTCTCCCGTTAACTACCTTAAACAGTGAATGGACAGTGATCATATTTAACATGCTTTACACATGAACCCTTTTATACTTTGATTTTAAAATGTTCTAATCCTGCACATGAAACACAATCTGTATTTGATTAAACTGCAAAAAAAATATAAGTAAAGTACTATTCAAAAGAGTCAACATGAGCCAATGTGCCGCTTCCAGGACTCAACCTGAGGCTTGACAGAGGACTGACAGAGAACAGGAAACCGGATCGCTGCTGTGGGAATCAACCACTTACTCAATAATGGGAGCTGAGCGATCGTTGGTCACAGTTTTTCTGAGTCGTACATGGGCAAATGGATTGGGCCTGAAAAAAAGAAACAATAAAAACAAAAGGAATCATATAATGAAAAGGCATTATGACTAAAAGAGGTGTCAGGGGCAGCCCGGTGGCTTGTTACTACTAAGATACAGTGATCATGTGATCGTAATATCCTTGGTTTGACTCTAGCCAGGGGTCTTTGTTGTGCTTCATCCCCTCTCCCACCTAATTTCCTGTCACATCTCCACTGTCAACTATCTAATAAAGGTAAAAAGTACCCAGAATTACATGTGAAGGAATTGTTTTTCCACACCAAGCTGTGTACGTGTAGTTGTTAATAATTTACCTGGTTGGGGAGGGTGGTGGAGAGGTCAGTTCTGAGGTGATCTGAAAGAAGAAAACATTGATAACTCTTATATTCCTATTATTATTAAACATGCTTACACTGTCTTATCTCTGTCATTAGCATGAACAGTGAGGATCAGGCACATTCACTCTAACCCTTGACCTCCTCCCAAAGGTTTCATGTTTCTGACCTTGTTGCTGTCGGCCATGCTGTACGGGCGCGGGCGGAAGGTGCTGACCCTCTGGGGAGGAAGGGAGCGCTCCTCCTCTGACTCAGGGGTGAGGGCTGGGAGACCTGTAGACACCAGCTTGTCGAGCTGGCCGGTACTGGTGCTGTTAGCTTTAGATAAGAAGAGAGAGCTACAGGGAAGGGCACAGACGGAGAGGAAAGAATACACAAGAAAGAAAAAAAAAAAAAAAAAAAAAAGGGAAACACGACGAGAGTTGAGAGATGTTGGTTTTGTGTGAATTCATCAACAATGCTGTTGGTGTTGGAAAGAGGAGTGGAAAGATTGAGGCGCGAACAGTATAAGTATCATTCTGCAGTTCATGAGCTTCTGTGACTTTCTGTGCATCTGGCATGAAAGATGTTTGATTTATTGGGAATATAGATGGAAAAGGGAAGGGTGTCATTAGTTTCAACACGAAAACAATCCCCTGCTTTTCAACATACTGCTGATATATTGACAGACTGTCTGATTGTAAACGACTGACAGGAAGTGGAGGAAGCATTTCTCGCATTAAAAGAAAAAATTTCTCTTCATTGACGTACCTCTCGAGGTGATCCATCTTGCTGTGTTGTGGCTGAGTGTAGGAGAAAGGGAACCAGCCTTTCCTGTGAGGGAAAATTTTATTGTAACATTATGAAGGGGAGCTTGAAGCACTGAGGCAACTTAGAGAGTGTGTTTGAAATCAGTCTCCATTGTCTTATATGAAAATATAGAAGCTCACACACAACATATGATAAGTGAGGCCTTGTGAGATAAAGAATAAATATTCCAGCCAGAGACTATTTGTATCGGCTTTGATTTATGTCAGTGAGACCTTTCAGTCTTCACGTTTTGTACTTTATAACGATGGTAAAGGTCAAAGGCCCCTTCAGCTTCTAACATACCGTCCAGTCCGTTCATTTTGACCATAGTGCCACCCATCTCTGGGCTCAGAGATGAGCAGGGCGATGTTGTCGCCAGGCTGGAAGTGCAGTAAGCAAGCCCCACCCCCTACTCCTCCGCCCTCCGATGCTCCTGGAGCGTGAGGAAACATGGCTTCCACACGTGTAGGTCCAGATAAGGGCAGCATCCTGGGAAGACTGGAGCCTTGACCAGAGAAGACAAAGAAGAAAATGAGGAGAGAGGGTTGGAGATAAAGACACGCACACAAACAAGACAGGCCACCTGTGTCACGTCTTACCCTGAAAGCCACCCAGCCTCATTTCACTGACAGGTCTCCTCGGCAGGGGGAGTGTTGCTGTAGCGCACATGTCTGCAGTCTTCAACAGCCAGGGATTATGTGATGGTGATGAAGTGTTGCTCCCTCCTGGTCCCACCTGCTGGTGCAGTAGCTGCACAGGAGTCATGGCCCTGGAGAGAGGCGCGCTGTGAGGCAGCGGAGGACTGTGAGGAGCACTGTGCGGAGCACTGTGAGCGATGGGGAGGGTCATGCCATGCAAGGAGCTGCTGGTAGGGGAGATCTGGCTGAGCGACATCACAGTGGAGGGGATGAGGCTCGGGGAGAGGTTGGACGTGTTGGTGGCCAGGAGGAGAGAGCTCTGCTGGGCCGAGCCACTGGACGTGGAGGGAGTGGATGCAGCCGGGCTGATGCTGACGCTGCCGCTGGCGCTGCTGTCAGGGAGGGGGCTGGCTGATGCACTGAGGGGTGTGCTGGTGTGCTGAGGAGAAGCTCCTTGTGAAGAACCTCCAGCAGCTCCTCCAGTGGATGACGCAGTGCGGAAAGTCTGGGGGGAACCCTGAGGAGGACAGGTGTCACTCTGAGAGGTGGAGGGGAGTGAGCGCTGCTGCTGCTGGGAGCGACTGGAGTCTCCGTTCAACAGAGGAGGGACTTCCTGAACAGAGAGCCTCTGGAAAACCAAGAAATATCCAGCAGTGTAGTTAGAAGTTTGTTATAATAGTCTAACGTTGCCACTGCTCCTAATTCTATAAGTAGTTTAGTTTAGTGCCTTGGTGCTTAACTCAGGACTTCCTAGCCAAATCGTGAGACTTATTTTTGTCTTGCAAAACAATGGTGTTGTCGAACCTTTGCCGGGAACTACTAAGAATAGCCTTGTTTTTTGTTTGAACGCCAGATAATTATTTGAGTTTATCCAATGAGGTTTTGAAAGGTTTTCAATATCTTATCCCACCATGTGATCCTTCTGTCGAAACCAACCACAGAAGATCAGAAATTATGAACTTTTAAAAATAGTAAAGTCCAAACACCTGACCTGAACTCACCTGTTCTGGCTGAGCAGAGCCGAGCTTGGTGTGCCGGAGAACCTCGGCTATCCCAGCAGCCCCTGAGCTTTGAGGCGCAGTGTGACGCAGCAGATTCAGAGCGCGCTCTGGGAGTTTTGTCGGTTGAGAACATGACTGCTGCCAAGATGACAGTTTCTGAGACAGAAGCTCTCTCACCTGGGTTATTTTCAAAGACATAAAATAGAAGAAGCCAACACTGTTAAAAGCTGAGACTGACATTATTTCATATTTTCTTATTGTATTTTTTTTACTGTCAACAAATCCCATCATACAGTGATTTTACAGCAGCAGGACAGTGTATGTGGGACTGACATGTCACCTAGTGTAGTGTTTGGACAACAATGAAGATCTATGTCACAGGGGGATAAAACGAATGAGCTCGGTTCAGGGTATGATTACACATCTTTGGTAATAGAATACATTAGCTGTTGTTTTAGGTCTTTTCACAGTATTTGTTGACAGTACGAGAAATATCAAATATCAAATGACTTAATTCAAACTGTAAAACCAACCGCTCAAGACATCCACATTTCAGTATTTCTACATGAGAAAGTCGAACTGACTAAATAAATAAGTCAATGTGAACAGATCACCTTGGAGTGGTAGTTGATGAGCAGTTTGGTGACACAACACTGTCTGTCCACCAGGAAGCAGTATCGTCTCCTCTCCTCAGTGAGCGCTGACCTGTAACCTGTGGCGACCAGCGCGTCCAGCTCGCCTTGGCGACGACTCATCAACTCCACAAACTGAAGGAGGAGTCAGAAATTTGACTGCGAACCTGAACGTCCTCACATGGCATACACGGTCCTCACAACAATCACACACAAACCCTAACATACCTAGAGTACAGTACACACAGTGACCTTTAATTCACATTGTAAGGAGAGAGGAGTGATATCATATCCTGCCTGTTGCACAATCCCAATCATAAAATACTGTCCTGGTGACCTTTTCTTACTCTCCCCTTTGATTTCTCATTTTCACCCACCCAAGTGGCCAAATCCTCTCGCCCTCTTATATCATTCATGTTTCTTCCAGGAGAAAGTTTTTGCACTAAGTTGCTTGTTTTCTGAAAAATCAGCTGAGGCAGATTGTTCTTTAATCTTATTCACATCGACCTATTTCTCCTACAACTCTGCTTTTTAATCTGCTGTAATGTGTTTGAGGGATTTCTCAAATGAAAAGGTCACTGTGTCTGTCTCGTTGTTATATAGGTTTTGTTTTTTTGTTTGTTTCTTTTTAACCAACCATGCGGCGCTCTGGGCTTCAGTTACCTGCATCTCTCTGTCTCCATATTTGTTCGGGTGACGACTGCCCTGACTCTTCCTGCGGAGTTTCTTGAGCTGCGACTGGCAGCGCTCGATAGACTCAGATTTAGATCTCCGCTCACTCTGGTACTTCTTTAAAGTGGCCTGATGGGGAAACAGGTAAAAATGTATAAAGTCAGAGGATTTATCGTGATTTGTGTATCGAATGAATGAAATGATCCACTTTTATTTAAATGAATACATTTTTCCCAATAATAACATACATTTTAAACAATCATTCATATGTATTTCCCACAAGTTTTTTGATAAGTTACATTATATTATACATTGTACACAAATAGTTTGCAAATAAATTAAACTAAACATTTTAAACTACTCAAAAGTAGACTGAGTGTGTTTTAGAAAATGTTTGTAATATGAGTATGAGATATTTCAGTAGGCGTGTTAACATACAGTGAGGTATTTGATGTCCAGCTCCAGTTTCTGCTCCAACTGGGCGAGCAGCTCAGAGTGAAACAGTTTCAGCTGTTGATGAAAAGTAGCATATTCAATAAAGTACGCTGGCACGTCAGCATGTATGTCAAAGGTAATGACAGCCTCCAGTCACTTTATCAAACCAGAATGATCTTTTAAACTTCTTTTAAACCTCTAAAAATCAGAAATGTGGAAGTATCTATTACCATGTACAATGCGTTGCAATCTAAATCACAATTTCAGTATTTAACCAACTAATCAGTGTGTCTTCCTTTATGAATTTCATGAAACGAGCACTCTGATGCACAGTCTTACCACGTCTTCCAGCTGCACCTGAATCTGTCTGTGTACCTCGGCCATCTGAAACAGTGTGTCCCCTGTGAGGAGCAGCGCAGCAGTGAAGGCATCAGTATCACATAATTTGAAATGTTTTTATCTGTTCAAGTGCATCTTTGACCTGTGCAGAAATCGTTGCATATATCTCTCTCAATATCTCAAATCTGTGTGCTTTGTAATGGCTGTTCACAACAGTATCGGCACCAACATACAAGACAGACAACACACGAGTTAAAATGTCATAAAACCTGCTGCTTTGACACAATTTCTCATTTACACAGTGGCGGTCAGCTGTGAGTCCCTCCCTTGGTCACACAGCACTGTAGTATGTGGTGGCTGGCATCTCGCCCTCCGACACTCCTGCCTGCCTCCCCCGCTGTTTTCAGCATTACAATGAGATCATGTGGTGTTGTTAATCTCCCAACAATGACCCTACTCTCTCCCTTTCCCTCTGTTCTCTCTCTCCCTCTCTCTCTGCATTTCCTCATTCCCTCTTGTCTTCATCTCCTCGCTCACCAACACACATGCAAGCAGGCTCACAGACTATTTTCAACTTCTCGCCAGCTGTCACATTGACTCTTTAAACTTTATTAGGTCTACAGCCAATTCATTTTTATTTTCTCCTTAACCCAGTCCTCCTCTCTCTCTCTCTCTCTCTCTCTCTCTCTCTACTGGCCGCCCACTCACCCAGCTCTTTGGAGCCTTGGCTGTCACTCGCCAGTTCTCCAAGTTTCACCAGGGCATCAAAGTACCCCTTGGCAGCCACGGTTACTCCTGAAGAAGAGAACAAATTTTATGGGAAATTGCAAAAAGTCTCTGTGTAATTTGTATAGAATTACAACCGCGGCCTTCCTGTTAAATGAATCAGTATTTTAAAACTTACAACTTTACTGGATTCATTGCTCTGTGTGAAGCAGAAATGCAGCTCTGAGGACAAATATTAGTCCTGTAGCATATGAACTAGTCAGTGTTCAACTCACCTGTCAGAGCTTTCTCATAGTGTTTCCCCATGGTCACAAAGTTCTTCAGACTGGGGTTGAACTGGTCCAAAATCCCCTGTTGATGATGATACACACAGGTAACGTGACAGGCAAATAATGACATGCGAGTCTGTGAAGTGAACTACATTTCTAAGCATTGTACTGCAGATGATTGTGTAGGTGACAAACACATTTTTGAATCATTAAAAAATATTGTCTGTAGGACACATGACAAGCCGTTCAATGGAAAACAGCAAAAAAAAAAAAAGAAAATCATTTCTTTATGAGGTTCACTGCTGGGCGCAGAGAAGACAGACTAAAGTTATACCTTGTAGACATTTTCTGTCATCTTGTTGACCTCTTCGGTTCGAGACATTTTTCTTCTCTCGCGTATATGTGCTGCCACTATGTACGTTTGTATGGTCTCCGCCTGTCGTTGTTCAGGGTCCTAGGCTTTAGAGTAGACACAGATCCTCTAAAGGAGAAGAAGATATATTGAAATTAGAGACTGTTCACTACAATCACTCTGAAAATTTACCCAGGAACTGAGGACAAGGCTGTTTTTATATTCACCTCCACAGAGGAAAAGGGACGTCAACGCACTGACAGTATTTTTATTTATCAGCACTCGAGCTGAAACGACTAATTGATCAACAGGAAATTTATTGACAACTATTGTAGGAACTGATTAATAGTTTTACATTATTATTACAACATTATTTGGTTCTAGATTATTGAATGTCAGGGTTTGCAGGTTTCTTTGTTGTAAATGATACTGAATTGAATATATTTGGGTTTTGTCCATCTTGTCACATAAAACAAGGAATTTGAAAATGCCAATCATCGTTGTTCACTATTTGCTGACAGTTAATAGACAAAACTATTGATAAAATACAGAAGGAAATGTCACAAACACAAACGATTAGTCCATAAAAAAAAGTCCGTAAAAAAAAAAAAAAAAAACCACAGAGAAGTTTCAAATATTAAGAAGAAACAAAAACCTTCAACATCTTCTCAAATATTCATATTGTACTCCTCTATTCAGTGTTATCTTTCTATGAAGGATTGACAGTGTGAGATTTAAATCAGCTGGAGGACTTTTAAAGCCACTGAACCATCACAACATGCGATGAGAATGTCACACCGTCTTGGGTTTTGTCTGAGGGCAGCAGTGTTTTCATTTTCACATGAATCCCCTCTGAGTCTCAGCTGCCAGTTTCTACATTATCACTTCACAACATTAGGACAACCCAAATATTTCTCCTAGATTCGTGTGCCAGACGAGTTATACCATTTCAGATAAGAACAATGGGCTCCCCAAGTCCAAGCCACAGGTGTCAGAGCACTGAACAAACAGACGACAACAATGTTTCCTCCGCAGAGAGGACGATCAAGACGGGGACTGCTCTGTGGGTCAAAGGATTTCCAGTCTGGATTTGATGGCAAAAGACTCACTTGAACAACTCGGTTTTCCCTGTGCAGCCCTCCTTTGTTATCACAGCGAGATTACAGAGAAAACGTTGACCCAGATCAACTAATGGTATATGACACAAAGAAAACATTTCCAGACTCTTGCTCATTAAGGCCACCCTGGTGTAGTCTGTAATTTGTCAGCGTGCCTGTTCGAGTCTGCCGGATAAGACAGAAAAGTGGGAGCTTTGTCCTCAGTCTTTTTGTTTGAAGGCCTTTTTAACTGTGCATGCACTTTAAAATGATGATGAAGTGAAATATTGAAGCTAGATAAAATATTTGTGTGTGTATATTCGAGCTTAGTGCGGTTCAATTCTAAGAAATAAAGTGCTGTTTGTTTCAGGATGCAACAGGAGCAGTCTGCAGGTGGTGGGGGAGCTGATACAGAAGGTGCATTCATGTGGGTTAGCCTCTTTAAATCTCTTAAATGTGAGTGGATGTAAACACTGCATTTAAAACCCATCAACGTCGCTGCGAAAAGGATAAATTCAAACAAATGACAGAAATAGTTAGTAGTGTTTAAAGGCATGTAAGCAGATCTGATACAATTAATCAGTTCATTTATTATTTGATCAACAGGAAAATACTCTGCAATTATTTTGATTTTGAGCAAAAATGCAATAACAAAAAAATAATAGTTAAAGCTTCTCATTTGTGAGGATTTGTGTTTCTCAGAGCATCTTTGTAAAGTGACAGTTGGTCAGACAAAACAAGACATTTGAAGACGTCACCTTGAACTGTGGTTTGCACATTTCAATCAACTGAGACAATTACCATCATCATTACCACACGCCAGACTAATAGATACTTTGTACTGTTTTGGTGGTTTTGCAGGTCTCCTGCACTATTTTGAGGTGAAACGCTGTCAGATATGTTTGCATTTACTTCTAGCATTTCTCTGAGGCTCGGTAAATGTGTAATATTTTATTTTTACATGGACCTTTTCTTCTTCCACACCATCTCATCTCATTTCAACAACTACATCAAAGGCAACATTTGACTGAAGTCTTTCGACTCGCTGAAGCACACGCAAAGTATCTTAATTAGAGAGAGAAACATTATGAAAAGCACGTTTTAAGTAGAAATATGGATAAATGAGTCAGGTCAGTTGCACAGTGGAGGTTTTTTCCTGAATGAAAAATGCCCCCTGCCATTTGCCCGCACTGTGCAGCCCAGTAACAGCTACCTGTTGATCTCAAACACTCAGCACAGCTTCCATTTGTACAACAGTAACAAATAATTCAGCTACTTTAAAAAGAAAAAGAAGTTACATACCTTTTCTGAGCTCATTGTTGGAAACGATAAAAGCTTCCTGCGCGTCTTTGAGTGTTTAATGAACAGTACAACACCCCCCTCCTTTCTTCCTATTAGGCTACTTTCCCTCTCCGTTAGTTAGTGGGGGGTTGTTTCATCCAGCAGAGCACTAAATCTCCACTCCCCTCCACCCCTTTTTCACATGGCCCTCTCTCTCTTTCTCTCTCTCTCTCTCTCTCTCTCCTCTCTCTCACACTCTCTCCCTCTCCTCTCTCTACCTCTCCTTACTCCCAGAAATCGGGGTCAGATATTTGGTGCCGTTCAGTGCCTCTCCTCATTACTGAGCCGATTATCGACATGCCTTCACGACCGCTAGAACCGGCCAGAAAAACCACCGACAATACCCCCCTCCCTTCCCCTCCCCTCCCGGACCAATACAACCAGCTCCCTGCCGTTGGAAACCACAGTCAGCCTCCCATTCTCTGTCTGCCTCTCTCTGTCTCCCTCTCTCACTCGGGCAGAATAACAATGAGCTAACGGGACCTCGTCTGAATAGCAGCAGGAGGAGAATAATGACTTGAACTTTTGAAGCCAAAGACAGAGCAGCACAGGCAGGCCTATCACTGGCCTACATACACCCGGCCCATCACACATTCCTGCTTCCCCATTCTCAGAGGGAGGACAGAGGAGGACAGAGGAGGAGGAGGAGGAGGCCCTGCATGGACACAGGCCTTTCATTTACTGCAATGAACTGATGAAAAGATTAAAGGTCCATGTAAACATTAAGGTTCTTGAGAGGAGAGTGGTACCCAAAGAGTTTAGGGTCAGGTGTGGCCTAATATTTTAACACAGTGGTGAAAAGTAAGTACCTTTATTCAAGTACTTTAGCAGGCGTTTAGAAATACTGAAGCCCTCTAATGCACCTCCCTCCTCTCACAAAAGTTTTGACCAAAAGGTCACATCACCTTTAAAAGGATGCTGTTTGATACTTCTACTCTACTACATTTCGAAGGGACATTGTGTTGAATGTTTTGCTTCTCTATTTATTTGACAGTTACAGTTATTACAGATTAACATGATGACAAAGACGATTTAGGGACATACAATAGACAAATATTGAAAGTAGAATGGTTTAAAAATTCCAAGTTGCGAAGTCCAATAACCTCATTGACAATCACAAACTGAGTGAACTGATCTTGACATGTAACATTGGAGGGGTTATAACCAGGATTTTAAGAATACCGATGTCACAATTGTTTTTAATGCCCCATCACTCTCAGAAACTTTTAAACTAGAGACACAAAAAAAAGGTTTCTAATCTTTTTTAATTAAGTCGATTTTTCCAGATTATTTATGCCAAGTGCTCAGTTATATTTTCTGTAAAATTTATTTTCAAAAACAAAAGGTCTAAATTATGTTTTCAAGCCATCATTACACTGGCAGTATCACAGACGACTTTTGACACTGGCACTTATTCTACTAAGAATAAGTAATATAATATAAGTATGACATAATAAATTATGTCATACTTCTGTTAATGTAAACACCCATTTGTGTTGCTAAAACCGAACAAATCACAATAAAAAAATAAAATAAGATAAAATGAAATCACAGAAATGCATTAATGTCAACCATTTGAAATATGATCAGCATGTAAAATCTGGTGGAAAACTTTCACAGAATAGAGATATTCAAATAAAGTCCCAGGGCTTTATTGTACATTATGTGCACAGGACCTGTAAAGCAAGAAATGTGGAAGCCAGTTTGATAAACATTCCTCACAGCTGAACTCTGACTTCCTCTTAAGCCCCGTTAAACATGGATACTTATTTTCTGGAGTCATAAAAATAACCTTGAAAGTTGAGGTCACATCACCTGCAGGAGGAGGTTCAGCTGAATGACTGACGCTGTCTTCTGTTGCAGTTGCAGGGTTTTCCCACAGGATGGCACCAGCATGACACGACTTCCTGTAGCACATGACTTCCTCTGCAGGAGCCTGACCGTCCAGTGCGGCGCAACAAGTGCAGGCTAGAGAGTTCCACTGTGCTTGAATAGAAAATCTGCATCTTTAAGACCACAACAGGCAGGTAGGCAATCCAAAAATATAAACACACGCGCAGATAAATGTATATAATTTATACAGAAGTTCAATCAAGTTTTGAATAAAGACAGTAAATATGATATTCAGCACAGAAGTTTCTACTCAGGTGATACTTCTTCACTGTCACTGCCTTCCCTGTCCAGATACACTGTCCTTACCTCATCAGCTCATCCTCTCCACACAATCAAAAACACTACTGGCACTAACAGAGCACTTCATATTATGGGACACAGTCTCATCCGGGACCATCTCTCTCCGTTCATAAGACTCTTCCCATCATCAGAGTAGTCTCCAGTTTGCCGGCCGTGGCAGACGAGCGTGCTCTGTGGGGTTCTGGGTCACTTGGTTCAGTGCTGAGGGGAACATTGGAACGTCTGTGGTCTCGTGTCCTTGGACCTGAGCCGTAAAGCTGTTTGTGTCGGCTGGCTTCCTCGGGGCCTAATTCACACGAGCTAAGGAGATTGACAGACAGGGGAACTCGGCTCACACTGACCTATTAAACAATAAAAATGAGTCATGCACATCTCTCCCATCTCTCCATCTATCTAGCTTCATGTTGTCATACACTGTTTTCACTGAACACAGTGACACAGCAGACTTTCTGAAACAGGTCATGTTTTCGGTTTTGCCTGAATGTAGACCACCCGGCTGATCTTCAGCCCGCGCTCTTCCTCGGGCCTGGTCCAAATGGGACACGTACAAATAGTGTGGGAGACATACATCTGCATATCAACATATACTGAAACTTTCAGGATGTAAAATCTGTCCAAGTTTTAACAACAACAAAAACTAACAAACAAAACAATTTGTTCTGAAATACAAATAAACACTTCTTTTGCTACTTTTTCTTTTGGAAGTTTATTGAACAGATGAGTCTATATAAAAAGCATTATCCCTTTTTATTTCCCTCATTAAACCTGAACATAAATGAGAAATGAGGTTGGGGGAAATGTAGGTAAAGATTAATTAAAAAAAGATTTTCGAGATAATTGAGATGAGGACTTATGAAAAAATTCTTGGTAACATGTTGTACACTCAGGGTATACAATTATATTCAAACGACTGTTGTGACACTGTTTTATCTGGCAACAATTTAAATCCCTGTGATTTAAAGATGTGATACTGATCAGTGGAAAATAAATTAAGAAGTGCTTCTTGATTTGACAGTGAGGAAACACAAAGCAGTGACTCCTGATACTGTCCAGAAGGGAGGGAACTGACTGCTCCCCTCTAGGAAAAGATTCAAGGCACATTGCTTCATTAATACAGAAGTTTTAAAAAAATTATCATCAGTATCATAGCTGATTAAAAACAAGACCAACATGTATCGACTGCTCATCAAACTTCCTCAGAATCAAGGTGATGTTGTTGAGAGTGTTTTCTAGTTTCTTCTACAAGCTGTAAAAGGGTAATAACCACAGTGTGACAAAAACACGCCATGGGTAAATGTTACGAGTAGATAACATGTACCTTGAAAATGTGAAGACGTGCACGCAGGAAAAGTAAAATAGTAAATATTACTTTAACGATTTATTATTCGAGAGTGCATTTTATCATGAACTATACTGAGTGAGAGCAGAGGGCCACAATGTGTGTAGATGGGCTGGTTGTTTCTGCGTTATTCATCTGATGAGATGTGATTATATTATGCTACTGTAACCATACAGTGTGTATGTGTGTGTGTGTGTGTGTGTGTGTGTGTGTGTGTGTGTGTGTGTGTGCGCGCGCGCACCACTTATCCCTGCAAGACGAACACTGAATATTTCAACAAATTAAACAAGGTGAGTTTTATGTGAAATTTCATGTTGCTGCAAAACAATACAAAAAAGTTTTGTAATATTTGGATAAATATTACAAATAATATAAATATTAAGTAGAAATCTGTGAAGTTTTAGAGGCTTTTTTATGTAAAACTTTAACACCTAAATCATGTTCAGACACTGCTGAGTTACTCAGCTCTGTTAATGAAGATGTAATTACACATAATGACGCAGACACAGTCACAGAATCATGGCACGAACTTTGACTCCTCGCCTTGTCCACCTGAGGTCACCTCTGTAATCCTCCACACACAACAGGTGTCACGGCCGATAATGGCTTATCACAGATAATATTGATATCAGTGCATATATTCTCCGATATGCTCTGATATGAATACTTTTATTAAGAAGCAATAATGCAGTGGAAATGCTCAGGTCAAGTTATATAGGCAGCATTTTATGTATATTTGACCCTTTGTTTTCATTCAAGTTAAAGTTGTTCTTATGTTTTTTATTTATAGTTAATTTATTTTTATTGTTACTTTATTTAATTCCCAGTGAAATTTGTTGTGTCTGCACTGATGTCATTTTGGAAAATAAAGTTTATTGTTAAACTGTAAAATATCCTGCTTTCATCACATATCTTTTTCACAAGTCAACTAGGTTTGAACTACGGCTGTCATGAAACTCTGGGAGCAGTTTTGAATTAACGAAGAAAAAGAAGGTCAATATTTACTCATTTTAAGATAAACAGATAAATTCTGCAAAGTGTGTTTATCATCACCGTCAGCAATCAGCCTTTCAGTGTTGTTAAGTCAGGTTCTAACCAGATACCCAGAGGCTTGACAGGAAACAGCGACTGTGGCCGACATATGCCAGTGTGTCTGAACCTGTTACCTAATGTTAATGTAAGTATAAGTGTCTGTCGTGTAGTCATCATGCAGACGCCATTGTTTGTGTGTCGTGTGATTTATTTTGACCTTAAAGCGGCCATCTGCTGTCCTGACACCGCCTCTCTGGCCATCAGTCAGACGAGGAATTAATCAGGCCAATTACTCCTGTGCTAAAATCTAGGTGAGCCATGTGACATTGTGCTGGAGGAGCTGAGGCCAATGTTTGTGCCCTGTTTGATGGGATAAAAGAAAACCAGGGGACAAATTAAAATAAAAAAAGTATTTGTTTGTGTTGTCAGGCCAAGGGGATTTATGAAGGTCTCATCTGTAAGATCATAGTAACCTTTCCGGGATAAAAAATAAAGATGATGGAGATGTGATAAGATGCCAAAACGTCAATGTAAAGACAGCGTGACAGGAAGAGAGGTGTGGTCTTTCAAGGAAAAAAAAAAAAAACAACAAAGAGGAAGGAGGGGAGGAGAGGAGGAGAGAAAAGAGGTAGAGACAATCAGGGAGGGAAAGAAGGAGTTGAGCACTCCTCTGGAGTAAATCCCTCTCAATCTGATCAGGGTGTGAGGTGGACCAACGCACTACGAGTTCACAGCGTGGACACACAAGCTGCACTCACAGGGACTCTGAGGTAAAGATGCTTTTTCACTATCAATTTAACTGAAACAGTGTGTTAAACTGTTGTCTTATATTAGTGCAGTCATTTCAATGAGGAGCCACAGTGTCCGTCTGTGTGCACACACCAGCATTTAGAGGCAAAGAAACAAACTTTTTACAGTCGAGAAAAGAAAACTCATATTTATATAGAATATTTATACTTATATACTATAGATTTTAACATGTTAAAAATAATAAATTATAATAAGTTGATCATCTTTGTATTTAAAACAGTTCAATAGGCATCAATTTGCAAAGGAAAACATTTTTATGTGTAATGCTGATGTCAGTGTCTGAAGCGTTTATTTATTTACATTTGGCAGTAACTGAAGACAGTAGAGATCTCTGTCACATCTGACTCAGCTGCATCCCACAGGTTTTTCTGTTTCCAGTCTGTTTTCATGTTGTTGTTTGGATCGTTCTTTTCAACAGTTTTATCACAGAATACAGTTTTATTATATGGGTATTTCTTTCCTATGTTTTGGTATTAAGGATGTTTTGGTATTAATGAATGGCTAAACTGAACCTTGAACCAACTGATCTACAAATGCATTAAAATGATTTATTGTCTGTTTGACTCCAGTACTGGTAGAAACTAGATGTAGATTTATACTTTCAATAAAATTTCCCCAAAAGCTGTTTAATAAATCTTAAAACAATAACCAAACACAACTGCAAAGAATTCCGTTATAATACATTTTATATAATAGATTTTGCTAAAGAAAGAGGCCGTAGCGTTTGTTAGATCCCAAACAAAAAATATGTATTAAAGCAGACTGTCCTGATATGTTTCTCAGTGCAGGTGGTCTTGACAGTGTTCGAGAGTGAGGGTGGATGGAGTAAGAGTCTCGCTGTGTTTCTCAACAGAAGTCTAATCTAATATCACAGATTACAAATAGATAAATAGCATTTAAAACTTTTTCTGTTAATTCACGCTGCATTTTGCATTATTTATTGTAGGTGTACAGTACATTGGTATATTATTAAATATATCATACTGTGGGAAATATAATATAGTATATAATACAGCAGTGTTGAAAAGATAATCTATATGGACTGATAGTTAACAGGTCTGTTATTTTGGCATCATAACTTTTAGTAAAAAGGCTTTTTAATGGTCGGCTGCGTAACACTAGAAAGACAGACAAGATAGCAACGTGAATGCAAAATTCAACTGCAACTTTGATCGACACTTTCCTTAAACTATTCTGTGTTTTGTCAAAAATCTCAACAAACTCTGTTTGAACTAACTGCCAGAGATAATGATGTTGACAGTGGGATGATTATAGTTTTAACACTGTCTCTTCTCTGTCTAGAAAGATTCTGTTTGTTTACAAATAGAAAGTGCTTTATTTTGTCAGAGTCAACAGTTTTTTAATCACAGGTCTAACTGCAGTTGTCAGTTTTTAATTTGGGACTAATCACACTACTTAAATATCCACCTTGACCATATGGTGCAGGGATGGTGCACGACCCCGGTGTTCACCCTGGATTACCACACACACACACACACACACACACACACACACACACACACACACACACACACACACACACACACACACACACACACACACACACACACACACACACACACACACAAAACAGCACACTTATCTCTCTAGCTAAGGTAGCACGACAACTGTTTGCAATTAGGTTAATTGAGAGACCTGTGGGTGGTAATAAACTTAGGGCTAAACGGTGGAGATTGGGTGTGACATGGTTCTGTGCCTCGACCATCTGTCTCTCCTCTCTAAGCCCCGTAAACATTAGTTTATGGAATAAACACACACACACACACACACACACACACACAGCAGGCCACTTATCTCTCTAGCTAAGGTAGCACGACAACTGTTTGCAATTAGGTTAATTGAGAGACCTGTGGGTGGTAATAAACTTAGGGCTAAACGGTGGAGATTGGGTGTGACATGGTTCTGTGCCTCGACCATCTGTCTCTCCTCTCTAAGCCCCGTAAATCACAACAAGAACTGCAGAGACAGGACACGTTTAGTACCAAGGTTGTTTCCCCTTCAGACAGTTTAAGTTTAACAAAGATGTTTCTCAATTAAAAATAGGGAATCATTCTTCTCCCGTTTCTGCAGCTCATTAAATAATTCTTGCATTGGCATTTGGAAATTTCAGTGAAGGTAGAGATGACCTTTGTCACTCAACAGAGTGTATGTTTCGTATGTATTTTCACTCTTGTTTCATTATTGATAAAGTAGCCTACAGTAAATCATGTATGAACTATCAACACTAACACATGCTGAAACACACACACACACACACACACACTCACACACACACACACACACTGGCCACTGCAAGCAACAGGTGGTCAGTGAGGTTTAGCAGCCACATCACGTGTGTGCCATTTCGAAATGCCGCCCCTGTATAATAAAGGACATGTTACACTTACAGAGAGGTCATAAAGGGAAGTTCCTTCATGATATAGATACATGAAAAACAATATGGGACATCGGGGAGTTTTTAAGGATAATTTTGGGAGTCAAATTTTAAACAAGAAAATATATATACATGGAAATAAATCTGTGTTTTACCATCATCATCTCATCAGTGCTGCTTTACTACAGTGACAGTGACAGTTCAGCAATAAAGTTATGGATCCCTCTATGACCCTACACTCAGACTAATTGTGGCCTTTCTTATGGGCTTCTAGGAAGTCAAAACCATGTAAGTAACTCCCACTGAAGAACAACAGAAATCTTGTCGGCTGGTCCGGTCAGGATGTCACACCTCTGATTTGGACTAATCCCTGTCTGGACAGGCCCTGGCTGTTTTGGCAATGCCTGTGCCATGTAAGGTTACTGGTCAGATAGAGTGGGCAGCGGTGACATGCTGGGGCATTTGACCACCACCATATCCTGCTGATATCTGAAGTCCTTGATGTTAGTCAACCTAGTCCAAAACTATATCTAACATGCTGTCCTTTGAGTTTAAGGAAACTGACACTGACTAGAATATAATAGAGATATTTTCAACTCATGTCTGTTCACCTGTAGATACAATTATAAGGGACTGGGACAAAATATTACATAGCCTTCACAATGTATTGCAGTTCATTACAATAAAACCACCACAAAGTGCAGCCTAATTACCAGGAATAAGGCTCATGTGCAGATTCAACAAAAAGCTAAAATGCAGTTGTCAATAGGTGTTTGTATTATTGTGTCTACTCTCTGTGAATGCAACTAAATGACTTTTATCTAAGATCTGATGTCCTGCTTTACAGGTTTATTCCATTCTTCAGTGACGGAGAGAGAAAGACAACAAGACATCCCGAAGAAAACAAATTCTCTCACAGAAAAATAAGATAAAACTACTCGATTCGTTCCTCACAGATGAGTGGATACTTTGTGAATGGAGACCATTGTTATCTTGCCCCCTGATGTCTCCTTCACAACAACAGAGAAGTCAGCACAGTTTTTACTTCAACTGGTGTTTCACATTTTGAAGTGAAGCTACGTTCCTTAGTCTTTCTGGCTGAACTGTGGATGGAGATCATGAGGAACTCTCAGTCTCTACACCGACTCCTTGTTCCCATTGTGCTTTCTCTACTTTCACTCGTCGTCTGTCCTGCATCTGCCAGTTCAGGGTCTGACTATGACTACGGGGCCCACCCACGCTTTGTTTGCACCCCTATTCCCGTGGATGCAGACCCTTCCTGCTTCCCCACAGCGGGTCCAGGCGGAGGGGCAACAGGGCCCGGCGGCCCAGGCCATCAAAGTGCACCTCCTGCTGGCTGGTGGGGGGCGAGCGAGGAGGCCAAAGCCACCATCCTCCACCTCAGGGAGAGCCTTGTCCAGCAGAAAGAGACCATCCTGGACCAGAGGGAGACCATTAGAGAGCTGACGGCTAAGCTCACCCTGTGCGAGGGCCTCAACCGAGGCGTGGCGCCTCACAACGAGCACCACGGCACCTCATACTCCCATCATGCAGGAGTGGCCGGTCATCACACGTACACTGACAATGGGCACCATAGCAACCAGCAGGGTCACCATGGAAACCTCATACCAGACTCACCGCACCACCCCTCTGTAGGGGGGCAACGATCGGATGGAGGTCACAGCAACAACAACCATGGGAAGGATAAACATGTGACACCAGGGGACATCACATCATCACCAGAGCAGACGGAGAGGATGCTGCACGCACTGAAGGAGAGGCTGGAGAACTTGCAGGTGAGCAGCAAGAGGAGGAAACTTTTTCAACTTGAAAATAACAGCTACATAACTACAGATAGGAAGGCAATGAAAAAGTGAGCTACAGTAAATATATATATATATATATATATATATATATATAGCTTAAAAATGAGAAAGAGATTGAAGTAGGACGACTTGTGATGCGCTGTGTGCCCATATATGGCTTTTCCTTGTTTGGCTACATTAATGCTGTCGTCACTGGATTGTTTGTCGAGTAAACAAATCCCAAAGTACTATGTCTGCTAAGTACTTTAGATAGAGGAACAATGAATCACTTAATCGCATAAAGCCACTCACTACATTGGCAAGAGAGACACTTTGATGTCCCTCAGTGGGCACCTCAGAGCAGCAACAGGCTCAGAGGTGGACGTCACTGATGTAAGATACTCTTGTATAAGGCTAAAGTGGATTGATTTACGCTGTGGAAGAAATCTGGAGGTCTCATGGCTCTGTTCTCTCTGGAGTTACCTGTGGTTTTGACTCTGTTTCTCCGTCTTGGATCATGATCCGAGACAGATGTCAGGGGTGGGTGTGTGAGTGTGTGTGTGTGTGTGTGTGTGTGTGTGGTGGCACGGGTCTAAGATCAGCAGTAATTATCGTGATCTCCCTTGACAGACTGGTAATCAGGGCATGCACCAGGATAAAGCCTGGATTACCTGAGAGGAAGAGAGGCAGAGGCAGATACAGGAAGATACAATGACTGTGAGAGGCATTGTAAAGCACCTGACCTGACTGCAGCATTTGACGTTAAAAATGATAAGAGACTGTGAATAGAAGTCAAAGAAGTGCAGGCTTGTAGGTGACAAACCCACACATATGATTCATTGACGTTGGTTTGATTTTATGCCAAAGCAGCTCTGATCCCTTTGTCTTGTCTGTTGTAAATAGGAAGCACAGGGATTGAGTGGCAGGAAATACTCATTGTTATCAAAGACTTCACCTCTGTTCTTCTCTCTGATCTCCCCCAGCAGAAGAGGAACACATCCATCACTTACTCTAGCTCTCTGAAGGAGCTGCTGCAGAGGAAGATCAACGCTCTGGAGCAGCAGCTGCACCATCACACCGCCGCCCACAACAGCCCCGAGCATCACGATGACGACAGCAGTCACAGAGACGACAGGGACCATCATGATGACGATCGCCACGATGACGGACACCCATATGACCGCAAGGACGACCACAACGACGGACATCGTGATGGTCACAATGACAGCGACGACCACACGGATCACCACGATGACAGCCACAACGATGACCATCATGATAGACACGGTGACCATGACGACCACGATGATGATGATGATGATGATGATGAAGACGATGAGGATGATGAGGATGAGGATGATGAGGACCATCACAGTAATGAAGCAGGCAGTCACAGTTACCTTCCACACACAGGATACAGAGCACCAGGGCCCCGAACTGGTTTCCACTCAAACAAACTGGAATCGATGCTCAACCAGCTGCACCTCACAGGTACACAACATTACAACAGTCACAACAGCTGACAATAAGTTCAGTTGGTTTTTCTCCATTTTTATGGGTGATCAGTTTTTGCAGCCAGTATTTCATGTTCATTTCTGTTCTCATCTTATTAAATTTCACTGAAAACAGGATTGAGTTTCATAGTTAGTAGTAGTAATTGACAAAAGAATCTCATGATCGAAAGGTCCAGACTAGGTACTAAATGGACCTTGAGATGAGAACATTTTTTTGTCAACTACTTTTTTCAAGGTAAAGAACAAAATACACAAATTTTAACATCTAAAGTAAAACTTCCGGACAAATGGGAATATGATTCGATCAAAAGCTCCAGACTACAACAGCTACTAAATGGACCTTGTGTTGCAACTGCTCTGTTTAGGAATGATGTTATGTTTTTCTTACAAACAGGTTCCAGCAGGAAGAAATCCAAGAGTCCCGATGACTTCCAGATCAGCTTCCCCATGAGAACCAACTACATGTACGGGCGGGTGAAGAGGACTCTGCTGCAGGAGATCTTCGCTCTGACTTTGTGTCTATGGATGAAGGCGGGCGCGGGACCCAGCCTGGGGACGCCGTTCTCTTACTCCGCCCCTGGACAGGCCAATGAACTGGTGCTCATTGAGTGGGGGAACAACCCCATAGAGCTGCTGATCGATGACAAGGTGAGGGAGAAGAAATATGAACCCCACATAAATTGCAGAGTTAAAGAGCCGTAAAACGTCTTTTCTCAAAGACCTTTTTACTCTGAGTGACTGGATCCTACATGAAAACATGATTTTCCAGCTACAACAGTTTTTTATTTCGAACGACACACTGCATTTTCTTTTCTCTGAGCTCTTCTCACTAGTCGAAGTAGGTGGAGCTCAGTTAAAAAAGGTCCCATTTCCATGCACCAATTTGATGACAGTTGAAGCGTTGTTTGGTCACTGTCACTCAAATCTGATCAAATCACACCCACTGTCCTCACAAAGTCATTTCGCTGAGTTTTGAGTGTTAAACTCTTAAATCACTTTTTTGAAACTTTATAACTATTCATTGTTGCACAGAAATACTTGAGATTTGAAGGCAGGTTTTCAGGGGCTTTAAAAATGACACATGTATTTAAAGGGGAACTCCGCCTGTTTCACACATTAAAGTCTGTTTACAAGCCGTGGAAAAATACTACCACATAAATGCTGAAAGTTGTATGAAGAAATGCAGGTGGCCATGTTGCATTGTGGCATTAGGTTTTGACAAAGAAGAAGGATGTGTGGAATAAAAAAAGACAATACCTCTGGTTATGCTGCATCGAATTTTGATACCTTTTCTAAAAACTATCCAGTGTGAATCAGGTGATAAGACTGCCATGTTCTCATTTACAATTTGAAGCCAAGTTGTCAGGGGCTGTTAAAATGGTACATGTAGCCTGTTCCTCATCCGAGCTCCAACTCTCTACCTCCACCTGCTACCTAAACTGTTTAACAACATCTAGAGAGGGATGAATCTACAAGAGGGTAAAATTGTGGCAGAGGCACAGCATGACACTGAACCTGATCCTTAAAGATGAAATCAACTCCTCCTGAAATCTTGTCTTTGCTGACTTCCAGTGGTCTAACTTCTCATCTTGCTGTAGTGATGCACAGGTGTACTTATTGAGAGTGGTTACAGGTTCTTGCATGCTTGTAGTTTATGTATCTAAAATATATTATCCCAGGACGTGTTTATGTGGGTGTGTCTCACCATCATCACTTTCCCATTTGCAGGCGGTGACGTTGCCCCTGTCTGTGAGTGATGGGAAGTGGCACCATGTGTGTGTGACCTGGTCAACACGGGACGGACAGTGGGAGGCCTACCAGGACGGAGTGCAGAGAGGGTCCGGGATTAATCTCTCTCCCTGGCACCCCATCAAACCTGGTGGGGTCTTCATCCTGGGACAAGAGCAGGTAAAGACAGAGGAAGTTACTTTTTTGCAGGTGCACACAAACCTTGACAGTTGAAGATACATACCTGTGAGCAACTTTTTTTTTTTCCCTCAGGAGGCTCCTTCACACAGTCACTATCTAAACTCCCAAATTTCAGAAACCATTTGACTTGATTCTGTTTTATATTTTTCTCTTTTCATTATTTCTTTCACATTATCTTTTATAGCTGTTGAACCGTCTCATATGTCGCTTATGAGTGAAAACAATGATAAAGGTAGAAAAAGGTTTGACTATACTGGTGTCTCTTTTCTCCAGGACACGCTTGGAGGTCGTTTTGATGCCACTCAGTCGTTTGTGGGCGAGATGTCGGATGTCCACATGTGGTCACACGTCCTGAGCGCCAGTGACATCTACAACCTGGCCTCCTGCAGCAGCCACCTCAGAGGAGATGTCATCGCATGGTCCGATACAGAGGTGGAGCTTCATGGAGGCGTTGCCAGATACCCCTTTGACTCCTGTCACTGAAAGGCCAAGAAAAAAGAACTAGGACATTTCCTGGAATGTACGGAGAGCATCTATCGTGTAATAGAAACTACAGGGAGCGAAGAAGGAGCAAGAATAAAACAACAGTCCTTTTGACGTTGTCATTTTGACAGGACAATCATTCAGTGGCACCAACTCCTCCACACTCTGAATCAATGCCTTCCTTTAAACTTAATCAGTGACTTTTTAATAAAAAGAAGAAAAAAAAAAGAATCCGACTCATCTGTGTTTACAGATTGTGTGTAGGACGTTAGTTACTGGACATTATCTAATGTGTTCATAAGCTAGTGTTTTCTTTTAAATGGACAGGTGCTGTATGTGACATATTGTCATATTGTTAATAAAACTACACACTGTGGGGTCTGTGATAATGTTAGCAGACCTCTCGTGGCTTCTGATGTGGTGAAGTGACAAACCGTATCTTGTTAGTACGACACTGATACCGATAGAAATGTGCTGGGAAATCTTTTTTGTACTCTGGATTCTCTTCTTTACAAGGTTTCCATGGAGGATACAGCTAATTTACCAAAGAAACTGTAGCATTAATTTGTGTCATTTTAATAATCTATGTATCATAGATAGATTAATGTATTATTTTGGAAAAAATAATGAAAAGCCAGTCAGACAGAATGTTGCGTTTTTCTGGTGGTTTTACAATTATTACAGGAACTCTTGACACAATTATGTATTGTAAAATGGCTCCTTTAAACAAATGATAACGTTTATTATGTCTTTTTTCCAACTTTTGTATATTCTGCAATGCATGTTTGTTCACCGACATTCCTCATTGTATTTTCAGTAGATCTGATTTTAACTTTGTGAAATCTGATGTATTTTGTGTAATGAAGTCATTGCACTGTGGCTTTTTAATTTCTGAAATGCTCTGGCCTTGACTGTATATTTGTTATTGTACTGTATAAATCAAATACTGAATTTAGGCCAAGTTAGAACTTTGATGTTATGTATTGTGATTTTTCCAAATGTTAAGACAATGTAAATTAAAGTGTGAAAGATAGATCTTAGTTTTTCATTCTTTGTAGAGTTCAGTTTGTGGTGATGCAGATGAATTGGCAGCATCTCCTTGGGGGGAGTATTAATATTAACTGATGGCATTAAATATTAACACTTCCAAAGTTACTTAAGTTTACAAAACTCAATGAATTGCCGCAACTGCAAAGGCCCAATATATACTGCTTCAAGGCTTAATCTGTCAATAAAACAAACATCTTCCTCAAACAGCTAAAATATAAGACAAAAACCCAATGGAAAAAAAAACACGGCCACCAGCCCATCATCTCTGTTTACCTTTTATTGTTACACAGTAGTTTACTGGCACCAATGTATCGTGGTTTCCTTTTGCTACATTTACAGATGATCTATCCATCTTCACCTCACAGTAAACAAAAATAAATAAATACAAAATAAAGACGTTTTCTGAAAGAGGTGGCTCTGGGGTCAAAGGAATCAGAAACAGAGGACCAGTTTCGGTCTGATCATTTCAGTGTTCATTCTTTTGTTTTAATGGAAACATCTGTTGTCCCAACAGTATTTTTTTGGCAACTTTGCACTTCAAGAATATCCAGAAAGTGAAGGCCTACAGACTGTCCATGTGATGTATACAAGCACAAACATGGAGTTGTAAAATTAGGCCTTTGTCAGTTTGATGAAGTGGGAGAGAAAAAAGGCAATCAAAGATCTGTGCTCGAGGGACCAATCACTTACTGTGTCTTTAAAACAAGGTCTACATGTTTTGAAAGAGAAAAGACCCCATTCAGCTTCATGCAACACGATCAGATGAGCAAATACAGCACAGGTTGGTCAGAAACTGTTGCTGCTATAGCTGGAACTGACCAGGTGATGGTGTTATATACTTCTACACAGTTCATGGTTCATCCATCAGCATATTGCAGTGTGTGTGTGTGTGTGTGTGTGTGTGTGTGTGTGTGTGTGTTGTGGTGTGTGTGTGTGTGTGTGTGTGTGTGTGTGTGTGTATATGTGTGTGTACACCAGTAGAGGATGCTAGAGTATTGGAGTTGTATCGTCAGTCAAAGTAACAGCATTTTCTCCAAAATGCTAAAATTGATAAAGTGCAGTAGACAATTATTTTTCCTACCATCTAAAAATGCCAACTTCAATAAACTACTAGAAATAACAGTTTATGAACTGTATGTCAAGCAAATCTATCACTGGACACAAATCTAAAATTGTTACTGATTCATTACATCTGAATAATTTTACTATCATGTAATGAATCAAAGATTTATTAGTGTTCCTTGTTTTATTGTCTTTTCATATTTATCATTGTAATATGATAGAAAGGGCAGCCAATGAAATAAAGACTAGATGTTAGTTTAACAGACTGTGAGACTGATTACCGCTTGTGCTTCACTGAGTCTGATTTACTCAAAAAACCATCTGTATGGTCAAGAGTTAAATCAGACTACAAAACATCTCCTAAATATCTCCCTAGTTTCCAAAACTATCATTAAGACAATTGACTTTATGCATAAACCAGCTTCCACATAAAATGCCGTTTTTCCAAGTCGACAGGGAACACTAACACCTTTCAAATCAGTGCACTAGCATGATCAGCGATGCATCAGTACCTACGACTGACGCCTCAGTTTATCAACATGCAGGTCTACAGTAGCTCGTACAAAAATCAGATTATAACAAAAGATAAAGAATAAATTAAATCATTTCTATGTGTATCGTAAACAAATATGCTAACATCTATTTACAAAAAGTATACATTGTAATGAGCTGCCTTTGTGATTTCTTGAAACTCACTATAGCCAACAGACCTGGCTCTAACAGTTAAATGTCTGAGTTATTACTAGTGAGAGAGATGTCGGTGTTCGTCTTGTAGTGTTGCGCAAGAAGGAAATGATTTGTGGCATGCCGTAACGTTACACGTGAGAGGACATGATGATCATAGCTGAGTATAGTGTTATAAAGGAATTGCTAACAAAGCCTCCAGACTGGTAGCCTACTATGGTTTTCTACTTCGCTATTGCTCCAACATGTTAAGAAACATGCTGAAGAACATATACGTCTCTGAGAGCTGAAACAAGCAGCTGTCTGCAAGGGCAGAAACTGCTCGTGTTTCCTCTGTTAATTCTAAAGCAACGTGTTGTCTAAAGACACGACCATATTTAAAGATCAACAGCAGCCTGGTGGTGTGAATCAGCAAATCTAAACAGTCATAAACAGTGACATTTTCCTGACATAACGGTTACCTATCTAACCCTACCTAAGAGTGGACAGTAGTAGTGTGTATTTAAAGCCATTGAGTAAATGACACATATCTCAGTAATCTGAAATCATTTGCTGCTTTGTTTCTCCTCCTCTCTGACCAAATATAACTGAATCTAAATCTTGTTAGTGTTTGAATAGTGAATTCACATTTTGTCTGGGGTAAGCACAATCAAGAAAGGCAATTTCTCATTTAGGCAGCATCCATAAATCTGAAAGAAGAAGTCACGAGAACTGAAGCTGCTTGCTACCCTGAATAAGACCATATTCACACTAATGCAGATAAATCTCAGAAAGGTGTTTGTTTCATGGGTTTTTCATCCACACTGGCATTTTTAGACTGAATTCTGAAACTCTTACACATGCTAAAAAGCAAATACAAGATGTCTTATATTAGGTACACCCAAGCCAATGACCTAAAGCATTTCTGCAGAGCAACTTTCTGCTATTTTAAAATTTTCTGTGGTTTACAAAGCAGCTGTGGGGAAGGAGGTGCACCAGCAAGTCAAGACTCTTAAGACTGATCATGGCGATCTTAGCATTTTTGAATCCTCTTTGTTCCCAGTGTTAGCAAATTGGTCCACATTTGGTGAGCGGCTTTAAAATGTTTGCCAAGTGTAAATAAAATGCCAAAACAGGACAAAATGTGTTTTAGAAATGATCTGCATTACAGTGAATATGGCCTACGACACGTTTCACAGTTCACTTAAATGCTGAAGGAGAGAGGAATGTGGTGAGAAGACAGGACAGGCGGTGTGCTGTGGCTGTAGTGTGTCAGGTTGAATATAACAGCAGTAGTGTAAGAACCAAGATAAGAAGAGGCAGCCACAGTGGGTGAGCTCCTCACTCTGAATGTGGCTTTCAAAAGTCTGGTAGACAGGATAGCAAGGAGTCCTCAAATTAAGAAGAGGATGTGTTTTGGGGGTGGGGAGGTGGGGTAACAAAACTCATGAACAGGTAGTAAAGAGCAGGGACAAAAACATGTGTCCCATGTTGGAAGGAGGGGTGTGAAGGAGAGAGGAAGACAGGCAGAGAATCAAGGGATTCATCTACGGTTGTTCCTCTTTCTTCTTCAGTGATATACGTTTCTTTCTGGCTGCAAGCATTTCGTAGAAGGGATCCACACTGACGGCAGACCTGGACAGATCACAAAGAAACAGTGAGTGAGGTGCGTCATCAGAATATGCAATTAAAAGGTGCATGTACAATCAAAGCAGCAGTTAGGACATTGAAATAGAACGCTACACAGTGTTTCAATATTATTCTCCATTTAACATTGACGTACTTGATGCTGTGGATCCATTCGTCCTTCTCCTCCGGTGTGGGGGCAGAGATTCGGTACACCATGTGGTTCCCCTCCACTACCCTCCCATCAGCTTCTGTCTTGCACGCCTTAATCAGCTGACCGCGGTTGTTGGGGATGTACAACTCAAAGCAGTTCTTTTGGGAGAATGGCGAAGAACCTTAGATGAACAATCATGGTACAACTACTTGACTATTATGTCAATCAGGAATGCAAACTTACTGGTTTCCTCGGATCTTCAACCTCACGGATGCTTAGGTTTTCCAAGGGGATGATACCTCGCGGCTCCTTATCCTGTTAGTGAAATGCACAGACAAAATTCAAAAGGCTTTTATTTTGTGTTTTTATGCGTTTAATCGGGCCCAATATAAATCTGAGAATGTATGAATGAAAATAAATCCAAACAATCTCAGCATTATTCCTGAAAATACTGCCAAATTTGATAAAAAAAAAAAAATAGATTCCTTTTAATCTCAGAAGTATTCTCAAATAACAAAAGAAATAAAATGAATTCAGAACCAATTTGATAAAAACCAGTTAACCAAATAAAACCAACTTATCTTCTTGTTCTTAAACGCAGCACTCATGACTGGCCTTTCAATACACAATGAATAATTTATATTCTTTCACTTTCACTTGTGTCTCTTTTGTTTTTACTGTGCATGAGCAACCAAACCAAGTGCCCCTGTGTGGGCGAAAGCTATGAATCTAAAACTTGAGTTCAGTAACCCAGCTTCCTTGAAGATACACTGTTGCCTTCTGCCTTGAAATGACTTTCCCTGTCACAGCTAAATTTTGAGCTCAAACTAACTATTTTTAAGCATTACAATTTATCACTGAATAATCCAAAAAACTCCAAATTTCACAACAAATCCTAAGAAACGCCAATGCAAATACATACATGTCTGGACACAATAAGCATAAGAAGCTTTTCATCATCCTGTGTACAGAACCTGATGCACCTACATAGATTGATGGTGTCGCAGAGGAGAGGAAACCAACACTTACTGTAGTGTATTCAAAGTAATAAAGGCAATTGTCTGTGAGAATGAACCATCGGCGTTTCCAGGTTTTCACCCGTCCTCCTGAAAAACAACAACACAGTCATGATGATGAGTGAGAGGAGCGTGAAATAAAGTTAAAGGGATACTAGTCTACAGTTTCTACATTCTTACAGCTCACTATGTAGCTACTTTTTTAACTACAACAACTCTGACCGTACATACCTCCTGAGAAAACAAGCAGCGGCAGTAGAGGGTGGAAATCGCAGGGGAGAAGCAGACACAAAAGGGACCAGGGGATTTAGAGGGAGACAAAGGACAGAAAGAGAAAAAGACAGGGGAGAAACACGAGAAGGAGAGGAAGAGAAATTATATTAGTGACACACAGATCACAGGCCCCGCCATGCAAAAGAAAACAATCAGATTTTTAGACTGCCATGGTGCGAGAAGGTGAGTCTCTTGTTCTCCATCTTGCTATGGCAACATTTAAATGCCACAACGCTGTGAGCTGACAATTTAGGTGGAGGCAAAGAGATGGCAAACCTCAGAGACAAGAGGGCAGGTTCATCATAGCACAAAGCCTCAGAAAAGAACAGAGTACAGTGACATACAGATCATGTTTCCTCACTAGATCCTTGAAATATTTGCATCTTTAACATTGACATACAGCATTTGTCAGTACAGGTTAAATTGTACAAGATCTGTATTAAAGCCATTAAACATGTAGGGCAGCAGTAGTCCCCAACAAAACAGAACAGCCTGACTGGCATCATCTCACCAAGTTTAAGAAGCCAGCCCTCTCTGTCCGGGTTGAAGAAGGTGTGTGTCAGGTCATTGCCGTCATCCTCGGGGATCTTGAATGGCTCATTTTTTATGCTTTCGTAGAGATTCTAGAGTAACATTTATGGTAATAAAATAAGCTCAACTTTACTGGGATCATTGAATTGTCATTTGACCATTTGCAAAGAAAAAGAAGAAAGAGTTCATCATACTCTGAGCAGCTCCTCTGGCAGGTCTCCCCCCTCATTGATGCCTCGGTTCATAGAGATGAAGCGATCCACTCCTGGTTTGTCTCTCACGTTGGGGTTATGGAGGCTCGTGTTCAGCATAATGATGGCAAATGACAGCACGTAACATGTGTCTGCAAACAAGAGCGACATGACTACAATTAATACTGTTACAAATTTACCTTAATATCAGACGTATAAAACAAAAAGTCTATATTACACAGGTTAAAATATCATTTTAGTATGATAAACCTACTAAGATACTTTAAAACAATTTATAGGTCACGTGTAGTTTATGACCTCTGGTTGCGCTATGGAGCCGTTTTTCTTTGAGTGGGTCCCGTTTTGTTTATCTCATGCACACGCACACAAAAACCCGCATGTACTCTGGTTATGTGATACACATTCTTGCTAATGGTTTCATAGCAAGTAAACAATGCTAGATTTAAAATACTTCACACATTTGACAGATCTTAAGGACACCCCCAAATACATTGTGGTGAGTAACACTAAATGTAAACATTACTTTTGTTGATTTCTTGATCACAAGAAAACATCACAGGACACCTTAGGAAATAATTAATAAGAACAAAAGCACAAAATGGTTTTACTAAGAAGAGATGTTGAGGATGGGCTGACTCTGTTGGCTTACATTCAGATCATTTCTGGTAAAGGGCTCATTGTTTGTGTGAGATCACAGTCCCTTACTATCACTTTCTGTTAACAGGAATCCAAAGAACTGTCTGTAAAACTTACACTCTTGAAATGAGTGGGTGTCCCTTCCTGTGATGCACTGCAGGAAAAGAGGTTGAATTTGCTATACGGCCTACCCTACCAGAAATGCATTGTGATTGTGTGTTTGTATTTACCGGTGCTCTGGAAAACACCAGGGTTGCAGTGACAGTATCTCTGAGCGAAGGCCTCCATCATTCTATCAATCTTTTGGGCTTCACCAGGCAAACGGAAACTCCACAGGAACTGTCTGCAGAAAACAGGTCACGTTTAGGTCAAGTCTGAGAGAACATATTCTGCAATCAAGGCGGAGATAAACAGTCTCTGCTGCTCTCTTGCATAATTTTTTCCCCCTTAACCTGAAGTGACAATGAGAGTGGGACTTTCCATTGCTGAGAGGGTTTGTTTATCCAAGAATGCCAGGATACTGGTCAAGAGGTTTTGTTCTTAGTTCAAAACAAAAAACATGCCACAGTTGAGGGCTTACCTGAGGGCCTGGACAAGGTTGAGATCAGTGAACTCATGGAGGTCAACAAAAGCCTGAAGAACTTTGATGTTGAAGTCATCCCTACAGTACAGCAACAGAGAGCACAGTTACGATGGCTGACACAGAAGGAGAAAAGGACAGAGGATATTAGCACACACTGCACCTTTCTCCCAGGTAATCTCCTATAGCTGTCTTGTTGAGTCCCTCTCCTTTGTACAAAAACTGAGCGATGTCCTCTGGAGTGTGTCTGAGCAGCTCGTTCTCCACCAGAAACACAATGCCCTGCAGAGAGTGGACATACTCAGTCAGCACACAGGTAACACAGACAGACTACACCTGTACAAGTATTGAGGAGTTTTACCTTTTTTGGGTCCATGTTGAACTTCTTCCTTCCCATTGCCACATGCCTACTTTTCTGTAGAGTTTTACTGCAGAGTGGAAGAAGGTCAAGGTGATAAGAAAGAATGGCTTTTGCTATGATCAACTCACATCTTCTAATCAATAATGATAACAACTCTGGTCAAAAAGACAAATCACACAGGACCACATGGGGAAAAAACCACCACAACATTAAATCCATTTTATCTATTAACACTAGTTTCCAATATCCTTCATTACATCAAGCACAGCAATTTGACGTTGTTATAAATTGTGTGCTAATGTTCAATTTTTCTGACAGTCAAAAGCTGAAGTAGCATTACTCTGAGCAATAAAATGTTAAAAACTATGTGATAAATTAAAAGCAATTACAGGAACAAGATCAAAGCCTTTCAAAACAATCACAATCCTCTCTCGAAACATTATAATGGTAATTAAATAACATTGCTGCACTGACATATTGCTTTGTTATACTGTATTATTTTCGCCTAAATTTAAAAGGACAGAGGGGGTCGTTATAGAACCAGTTGTTGGGTGTAAGCCAAATATGGCATCAATCCGAATGTTTTAGAGAAGCTCATTAAGAAGGCAGGTGTGAATGAAAAGGTGATGTGAATATACAGCAGTTAGCAGTGGAGCCCTGTATACTACAAACAAAAACAAATCATAAAGGCTGTTGAACTGCAGCTTATACGATAAGCACAGAGAGATCACTGTGCCTTGTGCTATGTTGATTATTAATGTTGAAAGCAGTCAGTTCAAGTCGGTGTGAGGACAACATACTCTAAAACAGAAAAATAGGTGCAAAAAACACATTTAAAAAATGCAACTAATTACAGTGAAGAAAGTAATAAAGTGATGATGTACTGGGGTATGGACACAGTCCATCACAGTGGCAATCAAAGCTACAATCCGCCTCATTGCCAACACCAAATCCAATATTGTTTAGAGTAAAGTAGCAGTGTTGCGGTGAATTGTCTTCTTACCTGCCCTCTGTACTGGTCTCCAGTCCCTCCACCTCCAAAATGGCCTCTCTTAATTCCTCTCTGAGCCTCTGGATCTCCTGCAGCAGGACGCCCTTCCTCCTACGGATGTCCTCCAGCTCAGAGCGCTCCTCTGGGCTCAGGTCTACTGGGACTGTAAGGGAAGAGAAGAAGAATGACTCCAATGCTGCTGCAGCACATATGACAAATGGCAACGGTGCCCAAACAACCTAAGGCACAAGTTGTCTTTATTAGAAACATAAAAGCATAACAAATACGACTATTTTAAGAACTACATTGTCACTCAAATTGGGTATGACCAATTCACTCTATCAATATCTTACAATGGAAGGGAGTGGAGGGAGTGGGATAGTAGCAGTAGTAATTGTAGTTTGCAACAAAGGCAGTCAAAGCACAAAGTGACTAAAACTCAGATCCTGAAGTCAACAACCAGGTCAGGGCAACATGGTGCTATGCAGCAGTTTATTGTGGCCATGTTAAGTCAAGGCCCTTTACATACACTGTATTGCCAGTTTAGCAGGTACATCTATCTTAAATGAACGCAGTCTAATTCAACAGCCCTGCGATAGATCCTACCTTCATAAAGGTTGTAACATTCAGTTACGGGTTGAAACTATTAGAAAAGATAAGGTTTAAAAGAAATGTTCATCTATGGTGCTAATATTCGGTATAACCTCACTGACATATATGGGATACACTCAATATTTTCTAAAAATTCTCAGCATCACAAAACAGTTCTACAGCACTGTAAACTACAGATCCAAAATAACCATATAGTTAAATCAACACCTCCCTCCTTCCCTCAAATAATTTCAACTAAAACTGAACACTATAATCTTCATGAAGGCAGCACTGCTGTTGTATTTAACTTCAGTAGTTTTAGTTACGTCAACCTTATAAACTGGTAATTGAGTATATCTTCTGAAAGCTCTTATAGTGAAGTCTATATGCATCATCCAGTCCATAATATAGTTGTCATTTACTAATGCAACAGTCCTGCAATAAATCCTCTCTTCATAAAGGTTATAATGTTCAGTTGTTATTGAAAGAGGTGTTGATTCGATTTTATGGTCATTCAGGAGGATGTAGTTTGTGGTGCTGTCTAACTGTATTGCATCATACATGGGAGTGCTTCTTTAACCCTCATTGATGTAAATGATGTGGACACAATGACAGTATAAAAAATTAACAGCACCACAAACTAGAGCCTTCAAATGATACCTCTCTATTACAGTTTCAACAAAAACCGGACATCAAAACCTTCACACAGGTAGGATTGCAGGGCTGTTGTATTTGCCTGCATTAGTTTTACCTAGGTGTGCTGTGCGAGTGTGTAGTTGTCACATTTTCTCTGTTGATGTATTTTGCACAAGAACGACCGGTTTTATCCAAACCACCCGGGCATGGAGCTTACAGTCGTAGCTTGTGATCAGCAGCACCCAAACCCTCCGGACCAGTGTGTTTACTCTGCAAAACAAACAGCTGCTCTACAACACCACCAACCACGCCCACAGTCTGGATTACCTGTACGGTTTGAGTCATACACCGGCGGCCAACGCACCGATTACAGGAGGTTTCAATCGAATAAGCAATACGCAGTTTTGACAAGCCCTTCTTGTGTAACTTGGAGGTAGACTGGGTGTTAAATGTCCACCGACGTTAGCTCCGAGCACACAGTCAAACAATCAATACTGAGTTTGCACCAAGCTAAGCTAAGGCATATTTGTGGCTTATTTTAACCACAAAATTGTGTTTTACATGTACACCCGCACTTTCGCAAAGCATGTACGGTCAATAGTTTTCGTTTAAATGTTTAACGGAATTATCAGTATGTCACATAAACTGAGCCATTCGAAAATAAAACTAGCCACAGTTAGCTAGCGATAGCCTGTGCAAACAGCTAGTCAGTAAGCACACTTACTGTAGTCCAGGTCATCCATTTTTGGCGCTTTACTTTTAGGCATAAATATTTCAGAGTCGACTGTCATTCAATATCAGAAAATTAGGGATATATCTGTAAATATATCCTCAAAACTAAAGGGAAAAATAGACAGACCCCTGGTGTCGAAACGTTGGGCCGGAGACAAAGAAGGTGGCGACACCGGAAATGGTGTCTGACTTTCGAGTAGTCTACTTCCGGTCAGTGGTTTTTCAAAATACAATCCGTTGTAATTGGTAATGCAAAAAAGAAGTTTAAATTGGAGTAATAGTAGTATATGACCTAACAAGTGACAGGTTAGTGCTTTTTAATTTATGTATTCCACATTTACTAGGCCCTATGCTGTTCACCTTACTCAAAGGTAGAGGGGTACCTGTTTTTCATAAATATTTTATAAACAGTAAACTTTTACAGTTTGTTATAAATACAGAAGGTAGTTGCACACCTCTCTTAAGGGACACTAAGAGGACATTATCACAGAGAAGTACAAATGTTATTTGTTTCAAAATAAGAGCTTGTCATCTTCATGTAAAAAAGGACAGTAATTTACAAGGCAAGAGATAGCGAAATTGTTTCAGTGAGGAGGTACGGACCCAAAGGAAGAATACAGTGCAATAATGAAACTTTGTTTTTTTTTGTTTTTTTAATTTTTTACCTCCTTTGTTAATATACTGTGATTGACTGGAGTGGACATAAACTATGTTTTAATCAATGGGTAGTAGTTTAAACAATGCCATTAGATATCAAAAGAATGGTATAACTTCTCTTCCTTGATATCACTTGAAAACTTCTGATCATGTTCTAGATGAAATGACACATTGGTGTGACAAAAGACAAAAGTACAGTAGATTTGCTCAAGACAAACTTATCAAGTTACATTTATTCAAAACCATATATAACTATTAACTGTACATTTTATATGTATATATTTTCATTGTTTTAGTAATAATTACAATTTCATTACAGGCAGTCCACTACAGACATCTTAATGGCATTATCAACTGAGGCGTCATACCTCGACATTGTCATATCAAATTGGTCTATAACACCATGGTCTGAGCTATGGCTATAGACGACAAAGTGTTTAGAAAGGTAAACTGCAACAACTAGTCTCTTAAACATAGAGAGTAAACCTTTTGGCAAAATTCCATTTAAAGTGTACATAATTTTTTCTATTTGGTAATGTTACACGCCTAGACTCAAGATGTTGTATTCACATTCTGTAGCTGTGTAAGCACAGTGTAATTATGGTAGACTAGCTGCATTGTGCATTCAAAGGAAAAAGAAAGAAGAAAAATAACAGCCTGGTGAGCAAAGAGTTTTACTCCATTTTTCTGCAGTCAGGTTTGAACAGTTCATGATCAACAGCCAGAATTTACAGGCTTATTATACAAAGGCATTGATTTGTCCAGGCATGACCAAGACATACAGTATGTTGATGATGACCCAAGCAATCAGCACATGATCTTACTGATTGATACACTGCACATTCTAATGATTTATCCTTAGTCCAGACCGAGTATTATCAACAGGTTTTATTATAACATAATTCATTTCAAAAACTTCTAAAGGGCTCCAAGATCTGCTGTTTTATTTCACTTAGGAGGACATCATAATTTGGAAGTATTAAAAGTGGCATCCAAGAATTCTGACACCACAAATGGGTAAGTGGTCTCAGACTTTTGGATCCCATTGTATGTTCTCAAGATATTTAAAACCCAATCTATTACTTACATAAACAGATTGGCTCTATTGCTGGCTGATTTCTCACAGTGCAAATTGTTCTTCCTCCTCCTTCCTTGATCAACAGTCTGATCCGACAACACAGAGCTGCTGGATTTTAGTGTTGCTTCCTTGTTTGTCTCTGCAGCATGATTTTAGTTTCTAAATGATTTTGTAATCAGTCAGTCCTACCTTTCAAAACTACATGTCTTCAAATTGAAACAAATAATCAGTTTCAGGCTAGGAATGTAACATGATCCATTTATTATGATATCTGGACTAGGCTAATCATACTAGTGCATCCATTTTGTAGAACAAAACATTGTATCTGATTTTGCATTACTCTTTAGATGCATCTAAAAGTTACTGTGCATTCTAGTGTTGTGATTTTCTGTGCTGCTCCAACTCCAGTTGTGCAAAATAACTGCACCCCTTACTACTTAAGAGAGGCACGTAATGTCCTCTAATTACACTTCCAAGGATGACTACTATAGTGATATATTGTAGACATAAAATAGTGAGGAGGGCTAATGGTTGTAATTCTGAAAGATTTCTTGGACATGAACAGTCTAAAACCACTGACAAAGAAGCTTGCTTTGTTAAGACATTTTTATCAATGTGTTGCAAAGTCTGATATCACTGACATCATCATCGTGCATCCACTGGCTAAGAAAAACAGGCAGATTATGTAAAAATGTCAGTAATGGTCACCGTTCAACGGTTCCATTGCTCCTATTCAGGTAATGACCCTGAAAAGCTTTGATCTTGCGGCTCTACATCAACTCACTTGCATGAACAACATGGTCATTAAAGTGTACTTTTATCCACATTTTCTTAGCTGATGCTTAAAGCAGTTGAGTAGCGTTCTCAAACATCATGTTAGGTAGATGGGTCTACCAGTATGTCTAAGAACATAAGCATAGCTTTGTTTTTAGGTAAAGGACGGAAACTCTCATAGGTGAATAGAGATTAAGAAGTTTAGCTTTTTTATATCAGTAGGAAAAGGGCAAAGATAGAACTGTACTGTCAAGTGTCAGATAAGGCATTCCTTTCAGGGACAGAAGTTTTAATACTCATATACTAAACATTTGGACATTGGGGGTGGGGTTGAAGATGGAGGGTTAGGGACAATTTTTATGGGGAGTTAGACCAAGTGAATCTCATGTATTTTCATAGCTTTCCATATTTAAGAACTTTCTCTGAATTTAATCAGATTCCTCTCCATCTCACTGTAAGGCAAAAATCAGGTAGTGCTTCTCTGCATGCATACCACTATGTATACATCCAACACATGCACTATCTGCACAAAAAAAATCCCATAAACATTCGATTGTTCTTCCCTCTTATCCCAGTCTGTGCAGTTTTCATGCTTCTCAGGGTACGCTGAGTATAATCCAACAGCTGTGCAATGAGGTGCATTTTCATCCATTTTCAAATTTGCTATTAATCCCTGCAGTCATGCTCCAATGATGCATGGCTCGGTGGGTTATCCCTTTCATTAAACCCCAGAAAAGCAGTTTCTGCAATCTAGGCTATTTTAAGTCTCTTAGAGACCCCCCCCCCCAGAGTATAGATGGCAACAGAGATTACATAATTCAGTAGAGTGCTGTATCTGTCAATCTGCTCAACCAATCCCTGATTAGAATCTGGTAATCTTCACCCCAGAGTCGCCTACAATGAGTCGGGCCATGGAAGGGTGAACCTGTGAAATATTGAGAGATCAGGAAAAAAAATTACTTCGACAAGTCTCAGAGTAACTAATTAACACAATCTCACATAATTAATACTGTAGAGACACACAGTATATCTGCTAAAGAGAAAACACACCTCCATACTAGTTGGGGGAAAAAATCACATGTTGTTGCTAACCATGGTAATGATTAATAATTAATTAATCACCAAAAGCTTATAAAAAACAAATACCTGCTTTTCTGCCAATTGTTAATCATCATTGAAACAAAATTCAAAACATTTAACATTTGGAGGACATAAATTAGATGATCCCCTACATGCAGCCTCTATATAGTAGCAGGATATATGGTAAAATGACCTTCCCATATATTCACTTTCTTTGTGCTTACTTAGATTTAGTTAACAGTGACTGATTTTGATTGACAGCAATATAAATACTATTACTGGCTCAGCCCTACATAGCATATTACAATTACATGAGAATGTACTTTACGTATGGGTACATCTAGAGAAAAATAGAAACCCCTAACTTAAGCAAAGTAAGTGTCATACCCCATTCAATCACCTACAGTTCCAACACACAGATTACACCACTTCCGTACCATGCACCATTTTTACTCTTTCTGACCTGCGCTTGAAGCGGCCCATAGGGCACCAATTCTCCATCCACAGTGAGGGTTCCTCGTGTAGACAGAGGCTGCAGCCTGAAGGCCCTGCAGGTAACATGGCTCACGTACGGCGAGCTGACGGAGTGGTGGGTTCCTCTTTCCATGGCAAAGAATAATCTCAGTAGAGTGGCTCTGGAGATCCCTGCCCGCACAAAGGTCAGGTGGATCAGCCCATCATCAAACCTGGCCTGGGGTGCAGCATGGAGGTCAGCCCCAAGATGGGTCTGATAAAGGGCCAGGACCAGGACAAAGTCCCCTTCAATGGTGACCCAGTCTCTGGTGGGAAGAGGTTGGTCAAGGGGGGGTAACAAGTCATCTCTAGGGAGATTTAAAGGCAGTGAGACGAAAGGACGGTTCCTAAGGGGTCCTGCTGGCTCGGCAATGTCAAAGTTAAAAGATGAGGACGGTGTGCGTAGAGAGGGTGAGGGCGAGGTGGAGTTAGGGGTGTTAGGACGGGGGGCGAGGTAGGATGAGGAGTGTGGGGAGGCACAAGATGGAGAAGAGGGTGGTGTGGGAGAAAGAGACAGGGAGAGGGAGGGGAGTTTAGGGGGGAGGGAGTTTGAGTGGGAGTGCTGAAGGAGGGAAAGGGGCCTCGGCCTGGAGGCGTTCTGGTTTTGGTCCAGTGTCTTGGGCTTGTAAGAGAAGGGAGAATGACGAAAGGGAGAGGAAATGGTGAGAGATCGCTCCCGAGCAACATCCATTGGGTAGGGTTCTTTCTGGTAGTAGGTTCCATTCAGATCCATGTCCTCTACCCCATATGAAGTGCCAGAATCTGCATCTTCCTGCTGACTGAGGGACTGGTTGAAGAGAGCGTTAGCTATCTGGCTTGAAGGGGCAGAATTTTTTCTCAGTTTCTGTCTGGCCTCCTGTACGCTGTCTTGGTAAGTGAAACAGCCCTCTGGCTCTTCATCTGCCTCTCGCCCCATGTCGACCCCATAGCTCTCTCCCAGCTCTCTTGCACGCAAGACTCCCTCCCCCTCTACAGAGCCGCCACTGCCTTCCCCATCCTTTCCCCTATCCTCTTCCTCCATCTCAGTGGAGTCTTGCTCTGCTCTTCCCTCATCTTCCCTTTCATCTTTGATCTCGGCCAACCTTTCTTCCCTTCCCATATTGCATTCATCCCTTTCATTTGATTCTGAACTTGTCCCTGATCTCTCAGAACATGTTCCTGACCTCTCCTCTTCAGGTTCCATCTCCACCTCTCCCTCCCTCTCTCTGTCCTCTGCCAAGCTGCTGGCCCTCACCACACCAGTTCCTCCTCCCCTGGCCCTCTCCCTTCTCCTCTCCCTTTCTCTCTGCCTGTCTTCTTTTTCCCTCTCTCCCTCACCCTTACGCAGGCTCCTCTGTTCGCTGATGCCCATGTCAGAGCAGGTGCGATGGATGGGCGTTCGGCAGAAGCCTTCAAGGCCTTCTGTGATACTGCGGGAGAGAGGTCTCCTTGGCGGGGGAGGTGTGGCATCTGGTGATGTGGAGACAATAGAGGGTGGCAGGTACGAAAGACGACCCTTGTAAGATCGAAGAGAAGCTATGCGCACCAGGGTGCCCAGGGTGAAGCGGGCTGAGCCCAGGCCACGATACCTGTAATAAGGAAAGATATCATGTAAAGTTATTTGTAAAGCTTTTGTCGTGAAACTAAGTAATATCACATAATTATAATATAATAAACAGGAAAATTAGAGTTATGCTTAGATGAACAAAGCCAACAGTGGATATTCTTGGCATATAAGCAATCACACACCTCTCACTCTCTATGTCCACATCGGACACAAAGCCCCATGCAACAGAGAGGAAAGAAAACAGTCTCCTTGGTGCTGCAGTGCGACTGTTGTTGGAGGAAGGAGGACTTGTTGTCACAGAGACCAGGTCCATGGGTCGGACTCCGCCTCGACAGAGCAAAAAGCAGCAGTTCAAAAGAAGGGGCTCCCGAAGGCACATGTCATACCTGAGAAAATGACAACACCTCTTATCAGGAAAGATAAAGACAGAACTGTACAAACATCAGGGTCCTTCCACTATTGAGAGATACATTATCAAGGTCTAGATAATCAAGTGATGACAAAAACATGATTGTGCTCTTTTGTTTAAAGAAAAGTCATATTAAGTTGTGAGTTTAGGACAAGGTTCATTTGATTTTGTGTAATTGAAATTGAATAAATCCACCGTTTAACTTGACAGCAGAGATTATTAACAAACATTATCTAAGATGACAACATCACAGTTTTTTTCTAGTTACATACTTTTGAGTTGTGATATAAGAACTTTGGTTGAAATAGACACAATTCTCACCTTTACAAGCATGAATGATTATGAGATACATGCTTACCCTGCATGGTGGTTGACGGAGCCAGCCAGTGCATTCCCGGAGCCACAGGGCAGAATGCCGACAGGTATTTTTATTGCTTGTTCCCAGTCAGGTCGCTCCATCAGCCCATTAATGACCTAAAAGAAAACAACAAAGAAAATAAGTAAATCATGTGGACACAATTTACAGCTGTATGTGAATGTGATATAAAAACACACAATAAATACATTCACTGTTAGCATTACACACCTCATGCAGCAGGCCATCTCCAGAAACAATGATGATGCCATCCCACTCTGGGAGCGAGATCTCTCTGATAAGCTCCCGCGCATGGTTCTGACGCTCTGAGACGGATAGCAAAAAATCCAAATAAGTTAAACACCTGTTACATATGTACATTTTATGCAAATGTATCTACCTCCTGAGGCTGTCTTTGGCTTTTGTGTTACCTGTCTGTATGAGGTTGTAACTGATGTTGGCCTCTCTGATCATTGGCAGGATGTGCGTTTGACACCACTGCATTGCCTGGCCTCTCCCACTGAAGGGATTGACCAATAACAGTAGTCGCCTGGGACGAGGTAGCAGACTTCTTGAAAATTCTGTATGAAAAAAGACAGTAGGGCAAGAGTAAGTTAAAACTCAGACAGTTTTTGTCCAGAACAAAGAAAGGAACTAGAGGTTCACTGCATTCTCAAAGCCAGCCAACTGGGACGTAAGCTAAGCTGTCATTGCACTGTGTTGCCCAACCCTGGACTTAGAGTGCATTCAACCATTTGAGCCTCTTCTATTTCACCTCACAGGATCTACTTCACACTGCACAATGCTGTCGCTCGAGAGAACATCTATTAATCATTTAAATTCAGATACATGGTGAAGGAAACATGAAGCATTCATTACATAGGAATTAAATAAACAAGTTGGTAAAAACAAAACAGCTGTGTGCAGAGGTAAATCATTTATTATATATTCAACTGGTGTGCAGAAGCAATAACAAGACACTTTACTCCTCTTCTCTACTGTATTATCAGCCCAGGTGTGGAGTTTAGAATAAATAAAAAGCATCTATAGTTAGCTCTAAAGTCTAAGTTTTGGTATAATATAGTTGGATATCAGCGCAGGGAGGGAAATGATATAACACACTCAGATAATCCTGGATTACGCAACAAACTACACTAACGCAAATCAACACAAAACCCAACTAGCCACATCTGTAACGTAAGTATAAAAATTCACAGAATCAAGACATAGTGATTCAGAAACGGTAAGAGAAATGAAACAGAGAAATGATGAAGTCTGGAGGTTATGTGGGAAAAGGAAGTGGAAGAAAAACAAAGGGTCAGACAGAAGGCTGGTAAAGCTGAAGAAAGTAGGGTAAACTGAAGTCTGGTGAAGCAGGAACAATCGAGAGACAAACAGAGGATTGGGGAAAATTAAGGTTAAGGACACACATGAAAGAGAGATTAAAGAGAATTAAGTGTTAAAGATATAAGAGGAGACAGGAAAAGATGGGAGATGCTGCTTAAGTGGATGATGCATAGGCAACAGAGAGAAAAGCATACACACACACATAAAGTGAAAGTAAACATTGAGGAGAGCCTTTCTATCTGTTTGATTTTTGAGGCTGGGGGATACAGCGCATGGCAAGGAGTGGCAAGCTGCAGAGGCCCCACCCTCTCTGTCTCTACATTTGACAGTGAATGATACAGACCATATGTGCTGGACAGATAAGGGCAAAGAAAGAAAGGTAAAAGACATTAGATAAATAAACTGAAGAAAAAGATGTCGTCATGTGAAACAAAGCAAAAAAAAAAAAAATCCAAACTAAGTACTCTGCATAATAAATCTCACAGCCTCTTATGGTGTATTAGTGTTAATCCCCCATTGTTTTTTGTGAGATAAACGCTAAAATGCTCAATTACTCTTGGTACTATGTGTGCCCTCAATGACCAAATGTGTGTACTGTACATACAGAAGGGTCTGTGACATTAAGCTATACTTAGAAAGCATTTACAAACGACGCATAAATCAAGGAGGCATGAGGCAACATTGTGTGGTTTCTTGTAGAAAACAACAGGAATTCAAGACTTGACTCAAAGACAAACATTAAGGTCAGCCAAAACAAATGTTATAAACAGTCTTATCTACGGTAAATTATGAGTACTGCTCTTTTAATACAGCTATTCACTAAAACGCTACACTGTACACTCAATGTGCAAGGTTCCTGAATAAAACCTCAGGGGTTTACAGTTTTTGCTAATTTGACAAAAATCCTTAATGGCAACAAGTTGTTCACTAGAGCTGGATCTCTTAGTCGAATAATCGATCTAAAGACAATTAATCAACAACTATTTTGATTATTAATCTTTGAAGTAATTGTCAAGAAAAAATTCCACATGGATTCAAGCTTTCACTGATACATCAACAACATATAATATTATCAATAAAACAAGACATTTGATGAAATTAGCTTAGGCTTTTGGAAATTGTGATGGTATTTTCACGGTAGTTGCCTGAAATATCAGCAAATGCATTAAATCTAAAAACACAGTCTACTGTAAGGTAGAATACACAAAATGTGTACTTAATGGGCAAATAAAATCGCCAGTATGGTCCTGTAACAATTAAAAACCATCACACATCACCCAAACTAGGGAAGCAAGCTTGTAAAGAGACACACACTCACCTGTGTCAGCAGTGACGGTCACATCTCTGAGTAGACACTGCACAGCAGCCGACCACCTCTCAGCTTCAGGCCTGCTTTCTGCCAGGTAGGCCCTCACCTGCCTGCGCCGGGACACCCCTTTCCGCCGTTTGCCTGGCGGGTACCAGTACAGCACCAGGAGAGGTGGCGCAGGGGCACGAGGGCAGCTACACCCCACTAGCTCTGATAAAGGCAGCAGGAGACGGGCTTCCTTCCCCGGCCGTGGTGACAAGCGCTGGATATGTATGTGCGTGTGGGTGAGGGTCAAGGCATAGTTGGAGGCCGGAGCCGGAGTGGGAGAGGCAGCAGGGGAGAGTCCACCAGGACCACCAGGGCTGTTGGGGCAGCTGTTATTGTTGCTGTTACTGCCTGATCCCCAGCTTGCAAACTGGCCATGAAGGAGGGCTTCTGCTGGAGAAGGTGAAGAAGGTTCTGGAGATCGCATCCTCACTACTGAAGTGGGAAAGGTTTATCAGGAAATATTAAGTCTAACAAGTTTTAGGGTAGTATCTTCTACAGTTAGAGGTTTGAAGAGTGAAATTTGGCAGCTCTTCAAGATTTGCAGGGAAAATCAAAGTGTATCTGAATGTCAATCTGAGAACTTTATCCCTGAAATCTCCTCAAAATCATTCTACCTCTTCAGTGCTTGAATTCAAAAAAACAATGTCACAAAAAACTGCTTTGAGTTTCTGTTCCCGTCTGTCCATTTCAGAAGTATATCTTCATTTAAAAAGAAAAATAACTTTTTCCAGTTCAAAGGTTCCTCTGTTTAGCGTATTTATCCAGTGAAGATGGGAAATGCTTAAGATCGGTCTTAGTCTGTCACAGTTAGAAAGTGCCCACCACAGTCTGATCTTTAAAGCTGTCAGCTTCCACAGCTTACTGCCAGTTCAAAAGTGTACTTCAACATATTCAAAAACAACAGGACTTAAAAATGTAAATTCCCACTACAAGATCAGTCATTTAAACAAAAGTGTTCTTCACAAAGATTGCATAAGTAAAAAAATAAGTTTATATTACAACTTAAAGCCACCCATTGTGATAACAATAAAAGGCAGCTGAGCAGCTACTCAACATTAAAAATAAATCTTTAAATAATTACACAAAAGAAGAAAACTAGTTGCATTGAAAAACTGATACATAAGTATGAATAAGACAAACAAACACACCTTGTTTAGACAACGAGGCTACAACAATTAAATTAAATTAATGCACAAATATAGAATTGTGTAAAGTATGTTGCATGGTAAGTGCTGGCCGAAATGTAATTAATGCCATTAAAATATGATAAGTTAGGTTTTTTCAAGACCTTTGATACCTCTATTGCTATCTTTAATCTCAGTGATATATCGGAGGCAGACAAGAGGAGTGACTAGGCCAGTCCTCTAGACAGTAGTGTGATACATTGAAGTTTGTTCCAAGCAAATAGCTCCTGCCTTACTTCATTATCTGTTCTGCACAAGAGGGGGGTGAACACAAGGTAAGACAGGTGGAGACTAGACAACAAAAAAACAAAAACAGAAACAAAACAAAAGACAAACAAGGAGACAGTTCAAGGTGGGTCCTTGGTTTATGTCATGGTAATATCCTTGTGTCAAGCCTCACGTTCCCTCCCAAAGATCTCTGTTCCTGTATGAGGACAATGGAGGAAAACAGTCAAATTGTAAAAATGTAAAAAAAAAAAAAAAAAAAAAAAAAAAAAAAAAAAAAAAAACAATAGCCAAACTTAAGTGACAGTGATCCATCCACCTACAGGTATTCTAGAGCAGATGGAGAAGAGCTTCTGATTAACCTGGATTTCACTGTGCAAAGGTGTATCACATTTTCACAATTTGAGTACAACAAGCATAGAGAGTTATATGATAAGAGGAAGAGATACCAGTTACAGGGTGAAGCAACGCAAGATACATCATGCCCCTTGACCTTAGGTGCGTCTTTGCTGAAACCCATAATGACTCAGAGTCACACATCCTCAACCACCATGCTGAGACACAACATTATTTTGGATGAAAGGTTGCACGAGAAGGCGACAACGGGTTGGTATTCTTATATTGAGGGCTATTGTCGAAGAGGATTTGGGGACACAGTGTTTCTTTCACAATTTGAATCTAGGATTGAGATTTTGCAAGTTGCTGACCTGAATGGTACTGGATTTTAGAGGTTTGCAATGCGCATTAACTTGTAACAATCTTACTTAATGTTTTTCCCAAGAATTAAGATAATAATGGAGCCTGATTGAAATATAATGATCACAGAAACATAGTGTCTGTTAAAACAAGTTTGGGACTCATTTCACAAACAACTCCACATAACTTGTAAAATAGCTTTGACTGGTTTTATGATTTCTGAAAAGGTATATAAATATATATTAATCACAATAAAGTGGCATTTATTATTTACATATCATTTTAATGCTTATAGATGAGAGGTTACAGTCATGTCAAAGCTCCAAGTCAGCAGGACTTTAATGCGTCAAAGTACAACCACTGGACTATCACCGTGGGACTTCGGTATACCCTAAATTAATAAACTGCTCACATCTTTCTTTCAAGTTTTATTACAGCCAGGAAACATTAGGCAAGACAAAATCAATACTTGGCTGATGTCCTGCCCTGATAAAAACACACAAAAAGGACCTCACTGATGCCCATTGTTGCACCTTACGTCCTTGAAATGCAGGGCGGGGACACCCAGAAATAATAATATCACCAGGCTAATTTTGTCTCCCACACAATGAGGCTGCTGTTGACAGACATTGGGGTATTTTGGACAAGTTTCTGTTAGCTTATACTTTGAACTGAAGAGCACGGTTACGCACTTAACAGTGGTGTTAAGAGCTCATCTCATAATAACCCTGGTGATCTAAAGTAAAGCTTTGGCCGATGAACTTTAACCTAACGTTAGCTAGCAGGTTGACAGGCTGTGAGCCAGCTAACTTACTTAGCTGTACTTTTAACAGTTACAGTACAGCTGAAAAAATATTTTCATAGACGTTGCAGCATTTTAAGTTATTATCAAGAAGCAGAAAGAGTGTAAAGTTGTTGGGAAATGACTGTATTTGACGCTAAATCAAGGCGATAGCAAACGCTAGCTAATGTTATGAATACTTTAAAGTGCTGCCTGACACAGCGGTGGCAGTTAGCAGGGGCTAGCAGATAGCTAGTTAACGTATAGTTAGCAAGTTCAAGCCAACTTATTGACTATGAAAAGGTTACTACCTTGAAAAACACTTCACCGCACCATGGGTACACTGAAAAGCTCTTGGACATTTGCATGTTCCCTTTCTTGTTTGGTTTAACGAGGTACCCAAGTTAGCGCAGATAACGTTACATGGCAACGTTAGCTAACGGGCGATATGATGATTCTATATCAAGCAGAGTAACGAAAAACGCCACGTTTTTTAGAATTATATTTATGCCAATACGTGATTAGAAAGAGCCACGTTGTTGACATTAAAACGAAGCAAAAGAGTCCACAATTACCTCATCTTGTCCCCCCTCTCACGACGACAGATAGTCGCTGGTTGTGAAAACTGTGTCTCGGTGCAGGAAGTGTCTGGAGACGCAGAAGCAGCAGCTTTGAGCGGCGGAGAGGAAATCCAATGGCGATAAGGAAAACACTGCAACACCCACCGACATTCTCCAATCATTGATAGACCTCCACTTCCTGGCCGAGTCATGTTTTTTTCCAGGCCAACTCATGTCAATTCCGACCAAAGGATTTGTGAAGTCACCTTTACGTTAGACCCTCAGTAGGGTCTGTACAAGTGGGGGAAAAAAAGCTGTAAATGAATTTGTTTTGGTCATATCCCGTTGGTCTCCTCTGATGTGTCAGCTATTCAATAAAACACAAAAGACAACTCATTTTGTACAGCCAATCTTTTATTTTTATCAGATTGCATGGAAAACAAAACGACAGACTAGTTCTTGTAGCCACGGCTGGCTCTGCGACCACGAGCTCTCTCGAACTTCCTGCCCTTGGAGCGGATGTAGGGCCTGGAGAAGAGAAAGAGCAGTTTAGTATGACATGATGGCACCAAAAAACCATCATGTATTATTCATTTTCTTCCCACCAATGCTGCCTTACAAATGACAACATTGCCAACCTAGTGCCAATTAAAAACAATAAAATTCTCCCTTTTACCTGAGAGCCACCAAATCATTCAGAGTTTGTATGTTCTGCATCATTACATACTTTGGAGCTCAACAACAGTAAACTTATTGATCTCACAACTTAAAAGTTAAAACTCTTTCTAATAAACGACAAACTCCACAATTTATGGTGAGTGTGTATGGTGAAGGGCTTTGAATAAAAACTAGAATAAAAAACTAGACTAAAACTTTTATAGCAAAGTTATTTAGATCATCTTTGGTAATATTAACTGTCATATAGAAAAAGGTGTGACAGTTGTTAACTGATAATGTAGCATATAGATTAAAATTTCTCTAAACCTGTGCAATAACAGTCCAATTAACTTAACGATAAAAAAAGATTCTACAGAAAATTATTCTTTGTGTAGAAAATTTAAGTCAAATAAATTTTGGGGTGAAAATTTTATATAATTTTCAGTGTTGTGTAAGAATTGTGTTGTCACCATGTCAAACATATCACAATGTGAAATTCACTAAAACAAGCACTGTACTGTATATTTCTATATAGACCAGAATATAAGACAAGTTTTGTAACTAAAAAGACAACTCCGCTCCTCACACCTCAAAACTCCTGCTTGTGCATGAAAACAAGATCAAACACTAAATCTAGGTAGGTAGATATACCATATCTGAAACCTTTTGTACACATGCAATAATCGTAAAAGTGCTGAGTAAGTTGAGATATTCAAATACAATAAAAAAACAAACAATAGACTATTGATGTTTCTTTTCACTATGTTCACAACATTTAGCGTTAAGTAATTGATGTATTAAGTCATCATCAGAAAGAGTAGAAGTGAGATGCAGATAGCAAGATGAGACAATACCGCTGAATGTGTAATGACACACAGTATGTCTATTATGAAAATACAGGACTCCGCTATTTTTAAAGCAATTTACATAAGAAAGTCATCATCTTCTACTCAGGCCTGTGTGGTAACCAGGCACAAGACTGATCTAAGTACTGGTGCAAAAGTATCAATTGCTGAGACTGTTGAGGTGGTCATTCTGTGTTTAACAACAGTACCAATACATCATCTGTATACGTACTTGGTGTGGCTGTGAGGGGTTCCAGGGGCTTTTCCAAAGTGCCTGTACACCTCTCTGCCTTTGCGGGGTCCTGGAGAACAAACAAATGTTAGAGTATGAGATGTTACAAATGCTATGCAGCATCTGATGAACAATAGTCAGTGTGTAGACTGAAAGGTTAATGTAGCCTGTAATTGCTAAGATCGGTTGAGTTACTGTCTAAAAATACAGCTTCCATTCATAAATATTTAATACTAACATACCATTTAAGATAGTTTGTATATGTGTACCTTGAGATTTAATTAAAAGTTCAAATTCTCTCAATAGAAGTCAATTTGTCATTTGCTTGGATTACAGTTTAGGCGAACATTAATAGTGGCTATGAGAGACTGACAGGTTCACTGTTTTTACAGCCTTTGACTAGATTTTTTTTTATTTATTTTTTTTATAAATGTGCCATTGCATTTATCGTATTAATTTTTTTAAAAGACTAAACCTTTTGAAATTAAATACAATCTAACCAATCTATGACCTAGGATAACCTCCGGTGTATTTGGCCTCATGGAAGAACCACATACATGTGCAGATTCAGTATTTAAGAAAGAAAACCATGTGTGGCTTGCTCATATTTACTGGTGAATAGTTTTGAGTTCGTTGGCAAGGAAAACAACATGTTTTGACTGCTGATAATAGAACTGTTCAAACAACATGGGTCAACACAACAGATTCCAGACGCCCCTTCTTTTGCAAAGATCCAATAATAGGGGTGGATAGCGGATACTATTACTTTTAAGAGATGCCTGCCACACAAAGCATAAAGTTGAGAAATTTGGGGCTCTGAACAAATAGAGGTGAATTGTGCTGAACAAATAAAACCAAAGAAAGGTCAATAAAGCTTACAAATGATTGCAGAGAAATGTTAAACTATCTGGTAACAATCACGCCAGAAAACGGATGAAAATCTTTCTTAATTCAAGCAAATTTATCTATCACAGTACAATACACCAAGTTCCCTTGAAAGTGTATGAATCTACTTTATTCAGACACAGTGAGCAGCTGCCCAGTCATTACTGTTTGGCAGCAGTGTTATACGCCTTCCTACAGTGACTAAACAATCCTGAGTGAAATCACAATAGTAATGTTGACTAAAGGCAGTTCCTGTTGTTACATAATTTTCCATGCTTGAAGACATCGATCGAACGTACCCAGATGCACCATAAACGTGAAAATTTAACATGGGTAATCCTAATGGCAATCTCAACCACTATGCTCAACTGACAGCACTGTAGGACACATTTGTATTTAGTGCTTGATGCCCTGACAACAATCAAACAGTCACTACTTCTTTTAAATACTTCAATTGCATTGTTAGTTTAAATTTATAGCTACATGTTTAATTACCTGACAGCAGCACTGTGCCCTGTCCTTTGGGAGAAGCCAAAGCCAGCTGGTCAAAGGTCATCACCTGACCGCCTGCCTTCAGGATTCTGCTGCGGGCACCATCGGTCACCCTCAGAGCACAGATCTGTGGGACAACAAACAGGACATGAGAACTTTCTCAGAGATTTCCAACATCAATGTTGAGGAAGATCCAATGATTGATAAATTCATCAAAAAACACTGTAAAAGGAGTAATTACCTTGAGCTTGGGGATATCCTGAATCCTGACATCATCAGTGACGGTTCCGACAACAACAGCAATTCTGTTCTCACGGCCGGGCATCTTCATCTTACGAATCTGGAAAAGGGGAAGCAGAGTCAGAAAGTCAACTGATAAAACTGTCTAATATTATCAATTATGTAATAAAACTTGTTTGATTTGCAATGTAATTGGGTAGTGGATGAACAAAGTAATTCTGATTACATTCAGTTTGGTCCACAATTAATTCCTTTACAATAAAGGAATACTTCAAAATAAGGAGATAGTCAAATTTAGTATTGTGTTGAGAGGCAATAAAAGGAGGCAAATAGGAAAACATGTTGATCATCAATTCTATCCAAATTAGTTAACTCAATCCCAAATTCATCACAAAACTCAGAAACACAAGAGAGCAGAACAGACTACATAAACACAATTAAGTATCCACCATCACAACTTTTTCTCCCTAAACACCATAACTCAGGGTAACTGCTATACTAAGCACCAATCAGATGCTTTTTTCGCACTATTTAAAATCTGTACACCTCACTGCATAGAACTCATAGGATCATATTCAGTGCAGGGTCACATGAGGCCATGGATGTTAAGACACAAAAAAAATTATCAGGCCACCAAGACTGACTGAATGAAACCAATAGCAGACACTAAATCCTATACATTAACCAAAAAAACAAAACACTTATATCAACTAGTCACATCTGCACTATCATTTATCCAGTGGTTTGAATAAAGGCATCCCTGAACCCAACACTCAAACCGAATTTTACATGTCATCAATTGATGTTGACCAATTACAACTGGCTCCAACAGTACCACTATCTAGTAAGAACAAGCACAGGATTCATTAGTGGTAGACATGGTGAGGGGGATGAGACTGACCAGGCGGGAGACAGAGATGGGAGGCCTGTTGGTCCTGCTCATAAAGAGCCTCCTCAGGACAACCTTGTTGAAGGGAGCATTAGAGCGGCGGGCCAGGAACCTGTACAACTGTAAGAAACCAGCAGGATGGTTAGATACATTATGTGTGATCAGACTTATTAGTATTGTGCCAAGATGACAGAAATCACCACTACTACTGGTGGTGGTGCTACCATCCCAATGAGTAAAACATGTGAAAGATTTACCTTGACCAGGAGTCTCAGATAGATATCCTGGCTCTTTGGCTCTTTCCTGTGCACCTTACGGTCCTTGTTGTGTCTGATGTCAACTCCCTTGAAAAGTGAACATAAGCACATTAACACAATAAACAGTAATTCATGAACAAGCAGCTCCTTTAAACTCAGTCTCCAACGTCTTGTGTGACAATGAAATCTTACAACTGGGCTAAGTAGCTGAACTCATTGCACAGTCTAGCCTAATTCTGACAAAACGAAAAATTAAAACAAGTGTAAAGTAGTAGTAGAATTTATACTACTAGTGAAAACAACTGGTTTAACGTGTAGCAGTGTCCGGTTCACACGTTGACACTCCACTGCTAACTGCTATCAAAAACTGCACAGAGAACAAGCTTACAGCTCACGTTAAGCAGAGTTTAACATTTGGAAACACACATTAAATTTATTGGACTGAAGAATATAGTTTAATACAATATCCCGAATTCTAAAACCACTTCCAAAGCCATTTTTAGATCATCCTCACGGCGTGAAGTGGATGCAGCACTAATGTCGGCACCACAGAGGGTAAGCTAATATGTATTACATGGTCAAAAATCACGAAATCATGGCATGGATGTAACGTAAATCATGTTCAGAACCAGTTACTGTTGTCATTAAAAAGGTGTGATACTTTAATTCAGAGGATGATCGTGGATATACAGGGTATCGTGTTTAAAAAATTCTACTAGCGTTACCTACCATCTTGGACTCAGAGCGAAAAGGGAAAAGGAAGAGCCGAGGTCTCGCGATAAACAATGCTCTGAAATCTCGGGTCTCTGATTGGCTACTAAGCATGCGCTTCCTGGGGGCCAAACTCAAACTACCTGTGAGGATTTAGAATGGTGCCTCCAGTGGTGGAAACAGCAGGAGAGACGGCTATTATTGATTATTCAATGCATAATTTGATTTGTTGTATACATTTCTACTGTTTGGGTCCTTAAGTTATGAGCGCACATCATCCACCTTTTAATTATACCAGCTAGGTTTCATACACATAAATATAACTCACCTATAAAAAGCTTTAAAAAAAAAACGGTGTTGATTGATTCCTAAAGTATCGATACTAGACACATTCTTCATCTGAGTATCGATTGTGTCAACAGAAACACTCTGCACTCTCTTAGTGTTACAATATTTGCATATGTGTAGTGATAACCTCTTTAAAGAGTCAGAGAGTTCACATAATGATAATATTATTTCCCTATTAAAATTAAAAACTGTTCTAACATCATGTAAGTCATAAGGTAAGTTATAAAATTCATTTTTGCAATATGGACGAAAACTTGGCCCTTTAATTTATGTGGACATTTTATTTTTCATTCAGGCATTCATTACCTTATAAAAGCGCCTCTTTATTTATTTATTGCAAATGATGCCAAGTAGAAATAATAACAAGTGGAAAACACTTTTATTGCTTTTTATTGGAAGAAAACATTTGATTTAAGGTAACGCTATAATCCCTGACCAAAATATATTCATTTGTTACATTTGTACAAAGCGACATTAACGCATTGCTCAAGGACAGTTTGACAAATAAACAGGCAGTGCTGGGAATTAAACCTCCAACACTAAGATTTATGGCATATATTATAGTAATATAATAATCATATTTTCATATCTTTCCCAGTTAAATCTCAAACTCTTAGTGTAATAAATTCAATTTTCTAATACAAAATTAATATGACAAAAGAAGCTATTGGCATATTACACAATTTGAATCTTAGTAGAATGTTCAAAGGAAAAAAAAGATAATGATTTTTTTTTTGTAATTTATTAAAAAATGTATGACAGCAACCACAAACATAGTCCAGTATGAGATACTGAAACAGTGTGATGGGTGTAAGACCTCTGTTGATCTCTACGTTCTCAAAGGAAAAGATCACACCAACATATCAAGCGTATCAGCAGGATTTAACCCAGACACTATTGCATCATAATTTACATTTGCATTCAGTACAGGAAGTTGAAATGAGATAGAAACCCGTCACACATCCTCATCAACTGATTCACAGAGATGTGACCTTTACAGTAGGAATCCTCCCCAGTTTCCTCATTAAATCTATTGACTCTGCAACTGAATTCTGTGTAAGTAAGACTCATCTAATGTTGCTGGTTTACAAAAGACTTGCATGATGGAGCTGAGGATCAAGGGTTTATTCAAGTTTGTGACCGTGCTGCTGTCTGAGGTGGCACAGGAAGACTGTGAAAGTCAGTGCGATGCCTCCCAGAAACACTGTCCGTGCCACAGGGGGAACCAGGGCAAAGTTCACTGCCTGAAAGGATCAAAGACATTGAAAAGAAATTGATATCTCACTCATGCATGTATGCATGTCTGTGAGACATATCTTTGAATCTGTGTGTAAGTAATGATGATGATACAAGAATATCTCACCTGCATTGTTGACCAAAATACAACTCCAGCCTGGAGAGATGAACAGAAGATATATACACATAGCATCTTGGAAACATGTAGCCATCGCTCTTATTATTTAGTCTAACAACAACCTTTAACTTTCTCATGTACCTTGTAAGATGTCCAGAATTTCTGTCTCCAGTCTTCAAGTGGGTCCTCTTTCTTTTCTAGTAAACTTAAACCTGAGAAGGCAGAGGTGGCGGTTACACTGTTTTATTGAGCCTCTGTTGGGATTATCATTCAAACCCACTTCAGTCTAACATTTCTAATCTTTTCAAACAGAGTAAAACTATCTGGGAAAGCTTTATTTTACGGGTCTGTCAGTTTCAAATAATTTCTAGGAAGTTTCCTCAAAGAAATTGTGGAATTTGGCTCTTATAAGGAAAACAGAGACATGTTTGACAAGTACAATTATAATTCATTAATTCCAATTTATTGCTATGGGGTTTTAGATGGCATTTTTAGTCAGTGAATTATAAATTTGTCTGCAGACAGCCATACAGATCAACATACTGTATATGGTGAACAAAGCTGACAATAATAAAAGAACAATGACTGAATATTTACTTTAAATAAAATAAAATACTGTGGTACCAGAACATTTATATATAATATAAAAACAGCAGCACAACAGCTACAGCATTTCTCAAGAAATAATACAAGACCCAAATAAAACCACACATGGCGATTAAGAATAAGTGAAAGATTTAGTCATAGTCTTAAGTCTAGTCATTGTAACAAACCTACCAATATAAAAAGCACTGATGGTGAGAGGTGCTGCGACCAGCTGATCCACCACAACTTTCCCTGTCACCGCCTTCACTCCGCCCCCCGGCAGCATCCTCTCCAGCCACCTGAGCCAGTGGTAATTGAAGTTGGCATGGAAACAGAAACCAACGGTTGCCACTCGAGCCGTCTGACACCAGTCAATGCCAGCTGAACCATCTGATGTGGCTCCTGCTGCATGTTTCCCACCGAGCACGCTCTGCTGAATCACGTCAGCAGAGGCAAACAGAGTTGTGTATCCCACAACGTTACTGATGTAGGGATGAGCCTTGAACACAGCCCAGGCTCGGTTCATGATGAAAAATCTGACCAGAGAGAAGATTAAAGCTGAATTCATTCATAATAAAGCCACTGGGTGTCACTGCTTTAAAGTATGACACTTTTAAGTGAGTGGAGGGCTTTAAAATACATGTTCAAATAAAACTGATGTTAAAGGAAAGGAAACAAAATTGATGGTTTGATGACCAAAGTCACATGACATAATGTATATGACTCACCAATGATGTTTTAAATTCATACTGAAAATGATAACTGCAGTGTCTTGAACCACTGTAAGTAATGGCTTTTATCCAAATATCAGTCAAACCTACCTTTCAGCAGCGCTTTTCTAACCCTCTCCTTTAATTTCCAAGACCAAAGAGACACAGGCTGTTTTCTGATTGGTTCTGCTGAACAAGGAGGCGGAGCTGAGGTGAATCTACAAGTGAGAGAGGTTTTCTCACCGGGTCAAAGTTCTGCCACTGTCGCAGGAAATGTGTGATAAGACCTTTATCAGAGCACTGGAGAGGAATCTGAGAAAATACCACATGTGAGAAATGATAAAGAAGTGACCAACAAAGCAATAACCTGCAGTTGGCAACATGTTTTCATGATGCAGTGTGAGTTGTTATACCTCTTATACCTCGTCATGTTAATAAAAGTCACTTGTGTCATTTTCCCTGATGTCGGAGCAGAAGGGTAAATGTTACTTACCACAGATTTTTCCAGTTGAGTGAAGTGTTGAAGTTGAGCCCACAGCAGAAAGTTAGCTGTGCAGCTCTCTGCTAGGAAGCACATGTGGTGTCACTATAAATAGATGCCACTCCTGCAGCAGCACTTCCCTGTTTTGAGTTATGTGCTATAAGGTGGATAAAATCTTGATTTTATTAGAGTAAAGAAAGAAGTCAAAGTTGAGATGTTGCATTAAAGGAGCCAGAAAGGTGTTTGAGATAAAGTGGAAAAAAAAAATCTGCTTGTAGCCAAAGCATTAACAAGAAATTTGTGTAAAGCTGATCATTTTTTGGATGGTTACACTGACTACAGCAGATGGGAAATTTCTCATCCTGTGAACAGGTTTTTACAATAAATAAATAATTTTTTTTTTTTACAGCAGACACATCATTTACATATAAAAACATTTCAACGTGTAACGTAACTGTCTTGATATGGAAAAGCTGGAAAATAGATTGCATATACAGTATGTACGTTATATGTTGGGTTGTGGCACATTTAGTTTACAAATCTGAATACTCAACAAAAATTAAAGCATTACAGAAAACAAGCCCTGGAAAAAAGTGAACCAGTAACAAAAAACCACATACAAAGAAACTTCTTATTTTATTCCTCTTCTCTCAGCTTTGTGAAAAGACCAGCCTATTCACCCACCTGCTGCCATAGATATGTAAAATTCTGCACTTGGGAGCTGTGCTGTTGAATTGCAAAGGTCAATTAAAGCCACTAGCAACCATCTTAGCTCTTCCCTCTGAGAATGTGATAATTAGGGCCAGAGTTTTAGCTGATCAATTAAGGGCTTGTTAACTGCCTCAACTGGTGCGTTTGTGTCTCCCAGTATTTAACAAGCTGCCTTTAGTGTGGCACACAATGGAGACGTGTGCTCACACCTCCACGAGCGGTTGACTTCTCAGATAATTGCCTCTTTCTTTTCAAAGCCTCTCATCGTGTCTCACTTCCTCTCCCACTATCAATTTGTCGAGTCGGATTCCATTCATACTGCTGGGGGGAAATCATTTTGTGCACTTGCATTGAGCGTCACTTGACTTAATTTGTGTGCACAGACCCACAATACAAGCACAGACATACGTCAACAATTAAACTACCACACCTCTCTCCCTGAAGCCTCCTCAGTAATCAGTGCAGTTTGTAGAAGACACACAGCAGCTTGAGGAGGAGAAAGGTAAGGATGATTTTTCTGCTTATTTTGTATACAGCTGAATAGAACACGGGGCTAAACATAGCAAACAACACAGTTTGCACATAGTTCAAGTTAAAAGTTAAAGTCTATGCTTGAAATGGCACCTGTCAGTGTTATGTTATTATCTATGTCGGATTATTGGATCAGTATTGTCATTGACGTGTAAACAGCATTTAATGTTGCAGCTGGTTGCGGTGGAGCCAATTTTATACTGTATATATAATATATATATATAATATATATATATATATATATATAATATATATACCCATGCACTGTACTGTTTGGTAAACTAACCTATGGAAATGCACTGTACTTTTTAACTCAACATTGGTTGTGCAACCTATATAGAAACTAATCTGCAGATTAACTAATTACTAAAGTTGTGAAATAAAGGTAATTGAGTAGAAAATAGCAGTACCCTCTGAAAATTGTTGTTGATTTTAACTGGTTTAATTTCAAGATAGCTATTTTGTGTTTAGGCTTGAGATGATTAAAGTGCATGATAATGTTGTCGAGCTCAGTGGCTATGAAAGAAATGATTCCTTAAAATTTTCCTGTGATTTCAACACAGTATTTCTCAGTGACATGACGGATACAGCTTGAATTTGTCATCTCACTGTGTCTATCCTTTTTTTCTATCCTCATTTGCTCTTGCCTCATAACCTATCCTCTTCAAACTTATCTCTGAACTCTCGCCCTCTCTCTTTTTCAGCCATGCGACCATCTATCTCTGTTACTCTGGAGACCGGCTTGGAGAGAGGGGTCCCTTGGGGTCGCGACCTCTACACTTTTGTAACTTCAGCAGCAGGTCACATGATGAGGACCCTGCAGAAACCCCGGAAAAACCGTCCGTCCAAACGCCAGGTCAACCACCGTCGCTTTCTGCACAACATGATTCAGAGGTGTGTTGGGCCATCAGAGAAACACTGAAGTCAGCTGAGAAAGTGAAAAACAGTTTGCTCCAGGCAGTATCTTGAGGCAGTGGTTCCTAAACTGGGGGTCCGTCCCAAGAAGAATCAGAGGATTCACCAGATGATTAAAGGGATAAACTAGTTTCCTTTCAGATAAAGTATTCACCAAGGTATTTTTATATGTATACAGATGTGTACCTATGTATTCTTACAGGGTATGTGTATGTAGGTATATATACATATATGTATGTATATATATACGTGCATACATATAATTTTTTGTGAATATCTATCTGTAAAATGAATTGCACTTTTCAACAAGACTTCTGGTCGAGAGGCCCGTTTACCCCTTGTGCCCCTGGGCCTGTGCCTGGTAGGCCTATTCAGTAATCAGTCCATTCTGTAGCTTCATATTTAATGTGCTAGAAAGAGTAATAAGATTAGAAAAGTAAAAAGATTTGAAACCACTATCTCATGGCACTGTAAAAAACGACTACTGTTTCAGCATTTCATCTTTCTCTCTCAACAGAAAGTTTGCAGACATAGAGGCAGCAAACCACCGACTAGCATCTGCTCTTTATTTCAAGGATGAGGAGAAAAACGTATCAGCTTTGCAGTCACAGAAGCCAGAGGCTGATAGCCCCTCCCGAAGCAGCCAGCTACAAGATCCAGAGAAATGCAGCGTTCACATTGATGCAGGTGGCATCTCAAAGTCTAGGACTGACATCTCTATTGATTCACATCAAACTGAGGTCAGTGAAGAGAAGCACTCAGACTTGCAACATCTTTGGAAACAGCATCCCAAATCACACCCAACCACCTGTACCACTAGAAAAAACAACCAGGGCAAAGGGAGAAAGAAAAAACTAGTTGAATTCACATCTATTAGCTCGCCAAAAGGTATAGACTATTACCAGGGGGCAGAGCTCTTTCATTCTGAGTACTACGATGGTGAAAGTCCATCGAAGTCAATCAACAACCTCTCAGAAGACACTCAAACAGCCCTACAAAACTCAAACTTCATCCATTCTGGCCAAAATATGGACATGTCTCCCCCCTTCTCTCCGGAGCTCTCTCCGTTGTCTCTTGACTCTTGCGACTTCTCGATCCAAATGTTCACAGACAACTCAACCTGCACACAGGCTCAGAAGAGCATCGCTGACATTGCAGAGAGTCCGTGGACAGACATCATGGATCTATTCAGCGTTGGCAGCAAGGACTTAGGAGGCTGCATGGATGTAGAGGCCTACTTTGAAAGTATCTGCGGGCGCCAAGGCGATGGAGGGCAGGAGGTCGGTGCAGATGACTTGACATTTACAGAGCAGTCAGATAGTTTCACGGAAAGGATGCACAGATCTGAGGTAGAGGATCTACACTGTGAGAGAGGTGAGTACAGATATGAATATGGATATAGTTGCCATGGAAACCAGGGACTGACCATGAACCACACTGCAGAGACACAATTCAACAATTTTAAACCATCTGAAGGTTCAGACATCTCCCAAAACCAGCTCCCCACGTCGATCAGCTGCCACTACAACGTCTCACACCTGCAGACGTACCAGCGAGCAGAGGAAGACCGTCGCTGTATGATGGTGAACTGTGACAATAACCTGAATTTTACACCATTTGAGGGTGTTGCTCAGTCGTTCTCTGTCCCACTTCGTAATCCTGAGCACCGTCCCATACCAACACCACCACATGAGGATGACTGGCTGTTCACTGATATCCTGAAGGACAGGAAGTCACCTGACTGCTTTTTTCCTGCAGGTGTGATATTGAATGTATGTGGAAACAAGTAATAAATGCCTTTGAATGTTGAGCAAGGAAGGTGATAGCATGATACCTTCCACCAAAAGGGGTTCATCTTTTTTTAATAAAAGCATAACATAGGAACGTTATTCATGCTCCACCTTTTTTTGTTTTTCATCTTGATGTTTGTGGTTACAAATCTGTTCTTTTGACAATCAAAGCTCAGTTTTGCAGGTTGCTCCCTGATTGAATTTCTAATTATACAGTAATTACAATCAATTAAAGTGGATTCACTTGGGATTTAACCAGAATCTTTTTTGTTCAGTTAAACACGTTAGACAGACAGTAACATTATTATACTCAGCCTGACTTTAATTTGCACCAAACCTTTGACGTGTATTCATGTTTAAGGTTTTAACTGTTATCTGAGCTGTGTGTGTCAGTGTGTTGATTACAGTAGTATTATGTCCTAAGTATGAAATGTTCCTGTTTAAGTGGTGTGTGTCAAATATCTATAATGTGAATAAAATTTATAAATGATGTGTGACAATTCTAATTCCTCCAAGTCTGTTTTCTTTTTGAGACATGTGCATTTGCGTGTGTTTGTATGAACCTGCTTCCGCTTGCATGTGTGTGGACGCCCGACCTGTGCAAAGAAAACACACAGACACACAAAGATCAAAACCAACGACATATATTAAAGTTAACCCCAGTCAGATGTTTTATAATTACAGCATCATTAACAAAAAAAAGGCTAAAACAATAAAACACATTTCCAAAATGTTTCAAGTTCCACAGTAGCCATAAACAAACACAGAGAGAAAAATAACACCTTAGAGAAGCACCGGCCTCGTCTCTTGCTACGGGGGAACAGAACCGATCTGTTCTCGTTCCAGCAGTTCAATCAACGTGTCTTCAGATTTTGGTCTATCAAGGCGTGAACAAAGCCGTCACGTTTAGACGCTGATATGACATTTTGAGATTACAACATTTAAGTAGTTCAGAGTGACAGACCGTATCGTGATGACACGTGATGTCAGCTGATTTGGCTTAATGCTATGTCGGCCTCTTTGCAATAAATCATAACCTGATAAAGCAGACATGATGTACTGACAGTGTCCGGCTGTGTTTGTCTCCACTGGTAGTGTGTAAAGTGCAGCATTTACACAATATCTTTAAAAAAAACACAGCTTCAAACAAAATCCTTTGCATATTGCTAAAATAAAATAATTGTACATACATAAAATAAAAAATAAAACCCTTTAATAGGGTGTTAAATATATGTCATCAGTAGTCAAATTCTTTCTTGACCCAACTAGTTTGATCTGTCTTCACCTGTCACTAACTGTGATTTATGGTGAACCTGGTATGGCAAAAAACAAAAGAAGCTGAAAGTATAGATACACATGGGATGTCAGGCCTGTTGAATACTGTACACGCTTATTGTTCTTGTTTTCTCAGTGCATTATAAACCTTACCACTTAAACAGACGGAAGAAAAAGGGGCGGTAATGACAACCCTGATTACCGGAAACTACTGTACTGGTCCTGTGTGTAATCAAAGGTAAACACCAACTGGATCATTAAAACCCTTTCCTATATAGACGTAAATCCAGAAAAACAACATTCACAACAATTCCATAGCAATTCCAATAGCAACACAATCTTTATATTTTAGTTCCAATTGAAAGTTAAAGAGACGGTGACATTCTTTCTAATTCAAGCAGCATGTCTCAGTTCATTAAAGGAATAGTTTGGCATTTTGGGAAATACGCTCACAAGCTGCTTTATGAGGAATCATGTGTCGGACTATTTCTTGGCCTGGAGCAGTGACTTCCTGAAGTATCTGCATACCGAGCCTGGGTGAGAAATCGTCTGGCACATAACTGCCTCTGAAGCTTTCGAGGTGCTTTGGACAGAGCCAGGGTAGCTGTTTCCCCTTGTGTCCAGTCTTTGTGCAAAGATAAACAAAGTGACATCAATCTTCTCATCCAACTCTCAGCAAGTAAGTGAATAACCGTATTTTCCAAAATGTCAAACTATTCCCTTTATTTCTCTTTATGTCTATGTCAAAAAGTAGAGATCACATTAACATCCTGGACAGCCTTAAAGCTGTGACAGGCAAACAGGTGCTGAAGAAGGTCCTAAAGAAACCTACAATGGATAAAAATGACCTTCATCTGATAAAAAATTATTTAAAAAAAAACATGCTGGAAAAATGGTTTGTATGTTTCACCTAAAAGAAAAACATCTTTAAAACCAGGTTTCACAAAAGCAGGATCATCGTCAAGCTGCATGTGTTTTGTTTACACTGCACACATGTATGTCATTTTGAGTTTTGTTAGCTTGGGTAAAAAAAAAAAAAAAAAATCTACTTTTTGTTCTACTTGCCGTTTGCTTCATAAAAATTCATTCTTCAGTGCCTCCATTGTCATTTTTTTTTACTCTAATACTACTAGTATCTGAAAATGCTGAGTCTCGTGCTCAGATCTACAATCTTCTACACAGGAGCTGTGAGCAGAGACTGAGTTTATTCTACTAATGATGATAGTAGGACATCCAACCAGTCTCTGCTCCTGTCTTCTACTCTATTCTACATCTATTCTACGTTTTCTACAAATTGATGTCCCTTTTTCTCATCCATACGCCCACCATTTGGTTAAACACAAAAGCTTTGTTTGATCAATAATTTACACAATCAGTAAAAATCAAAAGTACAATGTATAAGATGCTTTTCAAAATAAAATGTGATGTGTTTATCAGTCGAAAAACAAGAAAAAAAAAAAAAAAAAGATCCATTGTCACAATTTGTTTTGCTTTGGATAAAAAGATAAATTAATGCAGTAGTAGTTATGTTGCTGTGACAGACAATCCATAAATCTGACTTTAACCAGAAAGGTCTTCCATGCAAAAAGACCTGATCCTGTAACGCTGACTGAAACAAGTCTAAGCTGTCCATGAATGTAACCTGGTCCAGGCTGACAGCGGTGCCAGCAGGAGCAGAAACAATCAGACTAACATGCTTCCCCCACCAGATGGAGTCGTACAGAAAACAACCAGCTATCAATAACTTAAGTTCATATTTCATATAAATTATACAAATTCAAATTTCTGAAGCAATATGTTAAGACTTTAGTTAAAGAAACTATCTAATACTACCTACTGCATTGTCTAACAACATAGTGTTTCTAATCTATAGAAAAAGGATTTATCATTTCATACAACCTTAATGCAGCGAATGTGACTGCATGTCGACGGCTTTTTATGGTCAAATGTACTAAAATTGTGACCAACATGATATGAAAATGAGATCAATATGTTAGGGAACTTAATGTAATGCTTCCCAGTTTCAACCATTTTAATACAAGTTTGATTAAATATTGTTGTTTCTCCTTCACAGTTTTTTTTCTCTCTTTTTTCCAGATTATTCAAACTTTCATTTGTACTTTTTTAAAAAGTTAACTGACATATGAAGATGTCACAAATCACATTTGGATGTAAAACACGCTCATAAAGAGGGTGAAATTCTCCTTTCCGTGTTTTTCTCTTGTTGGCTATTTTACGTAACATTAATATAGATTGTCTTAACAACTTTCAGAAGTATTTTCACCCTCCAGCAGCCCTTTGTGAAATCAGATTGTATAAGTATTCAATCCTCATCAAAGGGTTAAACATGGCTTAGTTTTGAAATACCTCCTCATGTAAAAGACATGACCACCATAATGTTTTCTGTTCTCTAACTACTATACAGCATCATGAAATTAGTTGGTAGTAATTCACTTTCCCCGTGGAACTCTGGGAGATGTAGTTTAGTTTCTCAGACGTGCATTACAGAGATGTAATGCAAGTTAATGTAGAAATTCCCAGTCTTTGTTATGTTGCTTTTTATGTCACAGTTTGTTACAAAATAAAAATGAATTCCAGTTGCCTCTTTGTAAAATCTCATTTTTACATGTTTTCTGTACTTGTTCAGAAAAAATGAGGCAGAATCTTGAAAAGCATCAATATATTTGTTGTTTTATAGTTATAGCGCCTGATGTATGTATCCTATATGACTTTATTTGTTCACTTTTATAAACTACAGTGCTGTTTTGTAGTGTGTGCATGTCACTCCTTCACCCCTGAGTAGTCCAGGCCGTGAGTGTGTGATTAAGTAGGGTGTGTATGTATGTGTGCATGTGCGTGTGTGTACATGTTATGTGTGTAACTGAGGCTATGTGTGCGTCACTCTGTATTGTTGACGCTGTAGGGAGGTGGAGGGTCCAGACTGTGTTCAGAGGAGGGAGTCGGAGTCCCCGGGAGTCCAGAGGAGGGAGTCGGAGAGGCTGGGGGCTCCTCAGAGTCAGAGTTCTCCAACGAGAGGTCATCGACCAACGCTCTGCGTCCACGCATTGCCAGGGGCAATGGAGCACGCCTGGACAAGAAGAGAGAGACAGTTACAGTTTGTCCTGCTGTGAAGCAGCTGAGTGCAGTCTGAAGCAAACACACCACAGGGAAGTCACTTCTTTGGAAAACTAGTGTCCATCAGCCACCAAAAACTATTTTTCATTATTGTTTCAATTAATCCTTTGTTTACTCCATAATAAGCCAGAAAATAGTGAAAAATGCTCGTCCCAAGTTTCCAGAACCCAAAGTAACATCTTCAGGTTTCTTGTTTTGTCCAACCAACAGTTGGAGGAGCAAATTATCTCATTGTTGACAAAGTGTTGGTACCAGAATAAGTTTGGGTTTTTTCTTATGAAATGACTTCAATGATTTATTGATGATTTAATGATTCTGTTGATCGACTAAGCCATTACTCAACACTACAATGATCATGTCTTGTAGCAGACCATCAGAATAACAATGGAGTATTAGATTATGGAGGTCAAGGTTTCACAAACGCTTCTGAGGGACTGAACAACAGGATTATTATCATTATTATCAATAAATCTCTTGAATTAAAGAAATAGTTCAACATTTTGGGAAATGCACTTATTTGCTTTCTTGGTAAAATTGGGATGAAATGATTAATACCACTCGCATGTCTGTACAGTAAATATGAAGCTACAGCCACAGATGTTAGCTCCACTGAAATGCAAAAACAATAAAAAATGGTTGCAAAATTTTCAGCACAATATGAATTGTAGGTGTACTTCAAGTCTCCACCTTTCCACAGAAGACAAACACAAATGATTTAAAAAAAAACAAACAAACAAAAAAAAAAAACACACATGGTGACCTACTTATCTGGTCTCCATTCAGGGACGCTGAGTGTTGGTGTGACGCAGACAGATGGACAGTGAGTCAGGGTTAGATGGACACAAATGGATGCAACAAAAGAGCAAAGCAAAACAAATCATATCAAGTTAACGGGGGGGTTAAAAACAAACAAAACAACAATAAATGATGATCATTCAAGCACCGAAAATACAGGCACACAGTCTCACACACACACTGTTACCTGAGCTGGCTGCGGAGGGAGGTGATCTCTCGTGTCATAGTCTGACTGCTGTCGGTGAGCTCCTCCAGCTCTCTCTGCAGCTTCCTCTTCTGGGCATTGGAGCGAGAGTTCTCCTCCTCCACCTCCTCCAGCTGCCTCTTCAGTTGCTTCAGTCGGACCATCGATTTATCCAGCTGGAGGGGTGCCCAAGGGGGAGAGGAGGGGAAGAAGGGGGGAAAAGGACAGAGCGTATTGCAGAGGTCAGAGCGAGACATGAGATTGGAGGAAAGAAGAATAGAGAGAAGGGGACGGGTATATAAAAAAAGAGATTAGTCTGGGAACAGGAGGACTGATAGGGATCAGGAGTCAGATTAAATCTGGCAGATTATCACTGATGATGTTTTGGGAGGAGAGTCAGTGTCTCTAGTTTGGTTAAGGGATTTATTTGGAGTACACTCTACCTTCCCAATGACCACACAGATGCCTGGGCAGGATTAGGATTAGGTCAGACTGAGCCGGATAAATCACTCATTTTAGGATGATTTTTCAACACTCTCTGTGCCCTGGGGCACAATTACAGTGGCGTTTTAGCTGACGTGGCCCCCATTAAATGATTATTTTATGCTCGGTCCCCGGTCATCCTACTCTGTGTGTGCTTCTGTGGCTCACCTTAACATCTAAAGTCAGAGTAATGTTAATTTCCTTACCTGTTCTCTGTACTGGTCTGCATGTCTCCTCTCATCCTCTGCCTGCATCACCACCTCCTTCAGTTTCTTCTCTGTCTTTCGCACCAGTTTGTTGGCAATCGCTCGTTCCCTGAGAGACACCAAAGGTCATTATAAGCTACCTGCTGCACAAAACAATTACAGACATCTATAAAGATGAAACATTTCCCTCTAAGTTTGTTTATCCATTGCATATTCTTTTTTAGAATTTGTAACAATCCATTGCTTTTACACGACATACATCCCACATTTCTGTCCTATTGTTTTAAATTTAGAAGTAATGGATTTCATAGCGTATTTATGAAATGTTTGTTAAGATGTATGGTCACTGCGTGGTTTGTGTGGGCAGCGCTGTGATTAAAATGTTGCTTATACTGTATCTGCAGTACCCATGACGCACAGCAGGGAATTAAAAAAAAACAAAGAAGCTGCCCTCCCTAGTTCATTCCTATTTTATTTTTACTGCACCTGAATAATGGCAGATTTTTATTCAGATTTTATACATTTTACAAAGGTACTGAATAAGTTCAAATGATAAAATTTACTTTGAAAATTGGTAATGTAACTTTTAACACATATTTAACCTTTATTTTTGAATTTATGTATTCCCCCTGCTTATTTTTGTTCTTTGTTTGTATGTTTGTCCTTTTCTCTCACTGTCTCTCCTGTTCCAGCTGCTCCTCCATTGACTCTATCTTGGCCTCGAGGGCGGCGACGCTGAGCCTGTGTTTGCCCCTCACGGCGCCTTCCATCTCCCCCAGCCGTGTCTTCAGCTCCTTGTTCTGCCTCTCCAGCTGCTCCCGAGCCGCCTCGGCCTTCTGGGCCAGTGTCCTCTCTCCCTGCAGCTGCACGGTCAGAGTCTCCACCTGGAGCACGAGCAGAGTAGCAATGACGATGTGTGATTACATAGATGTGTGTGAAGGCGACAGACAGAGTGGTTGGTGTGTGTGTGTGCGTGCGTGCAGTTACCTGTAGACCTGTCTTCCTCTGTCTCTCTGCCAGCAGTTCAGAGTTGGTCTGCTCCTCCTCCAGCTCCTCTTCCAGCTGACTCACCCGAGCCTCTAACCTCCGCTTCTCCTCACATAGGGCAGTTCTGGACAAACACACAATTTGAGTAACACAGGCACCAACGCACTGAATGACACAATACATCAATAGTAAAGAGATACTAACTTTCCAGAACTGCTGTTGACCATCTCGTCTGCCATCTCGTCTCTTTCCTGCTGAGCCTGTCTCTTCTGTCTCTCTGATACAGACAGCTCCTACACAGAGAAATGGATGTTGAGTGTCACTTCCAACACCAATATTCATAGTAAATGGATTTTATCCGACGTTGAACATACGCACCTCAGAGAGTTGCAGGACTTCTGCCTCCAAGGTTTGGATTTTCTTCTCGCTGTCTTTCGACTGGACGATCACCTCGTCCCGAGTCAACTTGGTCTCATCCAGCTCGCGAAGAACTTCTTTCATCTGACCCTGTGGCAAATAAAAATCAATGTTATAAAAAGGCCGTACGTAGACAAGGCATAGGAAACTGTGCTTGTGTGTGGGGAAATTTCTGTTTTACCTGCAGCCTCCGTAGCTGCTTCACAGCCTCCTCTTTGCCACGGCTGGCTGTCTCCACCTGGGCCTCGGCTTCCTGCAGCTCTGCGTCCAGCTGCTTCTTGGAGGACACAGCCTGAGACCGCTGACTCCTCTCCTCCTCCAGTTGGATCTCCAGCTCCCTCACCTGGCATAGGATGGAGGACATAAGAACATTTTGAGTGATTAGGAGAAAGGAACAGCAGCCAACGCGTTCTTCGATTTCCTCTCTCTTTCTCTTCTCTACCTGTTTGCTGAGCGCCCTCCTCTTCTCCTCTCCCTTCTCCTCGCTGGTGCTGATCTCCCTCTCAAACTGAGCCTTGAGCGCCTGCAAGGTGACCTCCAGCCTCAGCCTCGAGTTCTCCGCCTCCGACAGCTCCTCCTCCAGCTCCTGAGTCTGAACTCGCAGGTTCTGGGCTTCTGTTTCTAAGCTCCTCCGGGTCCGCTCCAGCTCGTGAACCTAATCCACAAGCAGATAAGAGAGGGTGACGCACTGAGGATTGAGACAGAGAAATAACAAAGGAGCCCCAAGAGGAAGATTCTTACGTTCTTCCCGACATCATCCTGCTGGTTTACAAGCTGTTCCATTTCCGCACGGAGCTGCTTGTTCGCCCTCTCCAGCTCTTCCCTCTGGTCCTGGGCCTCCTACACACAGAAACACAGAGGATTAATCACCACGATCACGGATACGTAACAAACTTTCTCGTATTGTCTGCTCTCTAATAGTTTACCTGCAGGGCTCGGGAAAGTGCCAGATATCTTGTCTCCTTCTCTCGGCTATCTGCTTCTGCTCTGTCCCTCTCCTCTGCCAGCCGAGTGCTCACCGCCTTTTCCTCTGCCAGACACTGAAGGGGAAAAGTGAAGGAGGTAAAGTCAGAGGTCCCGAGGAGGACATTTCAGGAAAATCAGCTCAGTAAGATTTTTGCAGCCTGTGCTTTGAAGCAAACCAATGAGTTTCCGACCTGGTCGAACTTCTTCTGCCTCTTCTCCAGGGCTGTGCAGTTTTGCCTTTCTCTCTGCAGGGCCAGCGTCATGTCCTCTATCTCCTCCCTCAGACGTTCCCTCTGCCTCTCCACTCTCTCCTTTTCCTCCTCCTTCTGGCGCTCCCTTTGGACGGCGCTGTCCAGTTCTCGCTGAAGTTTCCTGCGTGTCTCCTCTCCGGCTTCCACCGCGGTGTTCACCTCCTCCGACTGCTTACGAACCTCTGCCAACTACAAAAGAGGGAGAAGTGGGGTTTATAAATGTCATGGGTATGTTTATTTTAACTTACAAGCAACAATCATGTAAACACGGATTTTACATCTTTTGTCTACTGAGGACATTGTGAAATATTAGTGGAAACTACTTGAAATGTGAGAAAGTGCAATGTGATATTTGTGTGTATGTATCACTGTATTGTTTTTTTTTATGTTATGGGTAATTTTGATCTTAAAGTACTGTGAACCATGATCCTGAATAACGTGTATTAATATCTATCGAATGAGTTAAACCCAGCCTGGTTGGCGCTCTGATTTACCTGCTGAGTGTGAGTCTGGATCTGCCGGGTCAACTCTTTGGCTCTTTCCTCCTCCTCCTCGAGTCTCTCCATCAGTCCATTCTTCTCCTCCTCCAGCGCTCGCACCCTCGAGGCCAGAGCCATCTTCTGACGAGTTTCATCCTGCAGCAATTCCTGAGAGAGAGGAAAAGACAAAGAGGGTCGAAGTGTTTTTGAATAAGGATTTCAGCCAATTCCTCAATTCTGTGCAAGTTTAAAACGAAGTATTGCGGGCCTCTCAACTATAGGAGAAAGTACGAAAAGTATTTGTGGTTACAGCCCAAAAGCCAAAGCCCAACATTACACTTGACCCCCATCCAGGTGTCTGTGTATGTGTGTTTTTCAGTTTGTTACCTTTGCATCATGCAGCTGGCTCTCCAGGCTGCTGACCTCTTTCGTGAGCCGGAGGGATTTGGTGTCAGAGGAGGACAAATTACTGGAGAGAGACTCAATCTCACACTGAAAGAGAAAGAGTAGGGGGTAAATGTATCAACGTAAAATAAAACACAAGCGGCTTTCTTTACAGCAGCACAACAATCTGCTTACACCTTCTTGACCAGATATGAAAACGAACAAATAAATACCTGTAGCTTATGCACTCGCTCCTCCCTCTCCTCCCTCTCTCTGTCAGCCTGAGTCAGGCGGGCGCTGAGCTCCTGCAGCTGACTGTCGGCCCTCTTACGACCTCTCTCGCTCTCCGTGCGGCTCGCTTGGAGACTCTTGAGCTCGGAGGACAGATTCTGCCTCTCCTCCTCCAGAACCGTCTTGGCCTTCTCCAGGGACTGACGTGCCTGAAAGAGAGAATGGACGACACGTGATGAGTGACGGTGCACGTTTTGCACACGTATGTGTTTTTGAGCATAGGTGTGTGGTCGTCGTACCCTCTTGCTGTTGTCGAGCTGCTCCTGGAGGCTGTCTATGGCAGCGCTGTGTTTGACTCTGAGCTCTGACAGCTGGGCCTCATGGCGCCGAGTCTCCTCTTCAACACATCGCTGAAGCTCGCTCAACTCTGCCTCACGACGAGACCTGTACAGATGAAAGAAGTAGGAGGACAAATTCATTTCATCCAGTAATCATTTTCTCTAATTTTTTTTAGCATTTTATCATATTATATTTTTCAGTCTTGATCCAACCAGAAAAAGACAAAATATGACCTTTTCAATTTCAAAACCTAAATTCATGATAATTCCTATTATCATTCACCTTAGTTCCTGCTGGGCAGCTGTGGTGTCCAAAGTGTCCTCCAGCTCAGTTCTCAAAGCCTCCAGCTCTTCCCCCAGGTCTCGCCTCTGCTTCTCCGCCCTTTCCCTCATCCCTCGCTCATTCTCCACTTCCTCCTTTAGCTCAGACACCTGGGACATGGCCTCCCTTAGTGCCCTCTGAGCTTCAGAACGGCGAGCACCCTCTTCTTCCAGTCTAAAAGAAACAGCGAGAGATGAATGAAGAGAGGATTGTAGTATGGGGAAAAAAAAGGTCCTTTTTGTGTGTAAGTTTGTCTACTATACGCCCTCCTGTGTCTCACCGGCCCTGTAATGTGGTGATCTCCTTTTCCTTCTGAGCCAGACTGCCCCTCAGCTCGGCGGACAGCATGCCCAGGTCTGACAGCTGCTCCTGGGCCTCCACCGACTCGCTCTCCATCCTCCTCTTCCACTTCTCCTGCTCCAAGCGACCCTGCTCCTCACGCTTCAGGCGCTCTGCACGCAGTGATGGAGCAAGTTACAAACAGATCACGACATTTCAACAGTGACAAAATAGGGAGGTAAAATACAAGATTCCACTAGTTAGGGTTAAGATTATGTCATAATTATTTTTGCTAAATAATAATCAGATAGTTATATTGAACATCCTGCTCAAAAACCTTTACATAAAAAGCATTTCAAATGTCAAAAATACATATCAAAATAAACCTTCACTAAAAATGTTCAGTTATTTTAATGCCATCACAGTACCACATCAAAAGGATCAATCACTACATAGAAAATCTAAGTTTCTGTACATTACACCTGTAGATTGCCTGTGGATTGACGTTAGGACAGTTACCCTCTAAATCAGCGATGACAGCCTCCTGCTTGTTCTTGAGTTTGTTCAGACTTTTGGTTTTCTCCTCTTCCTCAGTGAGCTGGTCGGTCACCTCACTCAGACGCTCCTCAAATTGTTTCTTCTCCTGCTCAAGAGAAAAATAGCAATAATGTTGTATATGGTTATGAAACAAACATAGAAATATGTATAAAACACACACAGTTTTAATATGATGACCACCTTGCTGAGTCGGTCTCTCTGCTCCACTGCACTCAGCAGGTCCGTTTCCAGACTTTTCACTTTAGTCTCCAAGGTAACCTTCTCCAGCAGGAGGCGCTGTCGGGCACTTTCCTCCTCCTCTAACTGCTCCTCCAGGTCCTGATGGAGATAAAAGCGAGTAATATAAGTAACATATCAGGACAGGGACAGACTAGTGCAAGAGCAAACAAGACAAGGCTAAAAATCTATATTGCAAGCCTTTGTTTCAATATCACTTCATAGATTTTCTTGACAAATTTTTGTGAAACTGGCAGAAAAAACAGTATATCCCTCCTAACCTGTATGTTCTGCTGCATCCTCTTCTTCTCATTGGTCAGCTGCGCGCCCCTCTCCTCCTCCTCCTCCAATCGACTCTCCAGCTCGCCCAGCACTTCCTCCAGCTCCTGTTTCCGACTGGCCAGCCTGGCCCTCATCTCCTCCGCCTCCGCAAACAGCTCCGCCTCTGCCTGCAGCTGGTCAGCCAGCACCGCCTTCTCCTCCACCAGCTAAAACGTGACAGAGACAGGAGGAAGAGCAGTGATGAGGGAGCGACCGATTCATAGCAAAGCCAGAGCAAAGGGATTTCAGTGTAGGGGGAACCGGGGTGGACAGTCGGCTGAATAAGATGGAGGTGTGTTTACCTGAGCGTGTTTCCTGTCCAGCTCGGTGTAGTCCTGCTCCACTCGAGTGAGCTTGTCCTTCGCCTTCTGGAGCTCCGCTTCCCTGACCTGAATCTCCTCATCCTGCCGAGTCACCTGCAGCAGGGGCTTCACCTAGGTAGGACCAGAACAAGGGTCAGAGGTCAAGGTCTAGTGATATTTCATGAATTGGGCTGGTGTTATTTTTCATTCCTTTGTCATGGCTCTAAAGTCCCTGTATGGATTTTCTATCTTAGTGTTTCTATTGTCGGTTTCTTATACCCAATCTTTAGCTTTAGTTGTGAATTTTGTTTAATGTGAGCTGGAATGTGCTTTCACTGTCACATTTTAGCACAGCTATTTAAATCCTTAAATTTTGTTTCAGTATTATAACTAAAACCTTAGTACCTTAGTGAACAGCCGCCACCACTGCCAGTTCCTGAGTTTGAGGTAAGCAGCACAGTTCCTCTGCATCACCCTCAGAGCACTCAGCTGCTGCTGCTTCTTCATAAAGGCTCTGAGAAGTAACAAATAAAAACATAAATCAACAAAAATACACGTGCAGATCACCTCTAAAAGGATTCGATGTGGCGGATCGTCCCTCTAGACACCGAAAGCACATAATGTCCGATATTAGCATGTCAGTTAACTCAACTCAAAACTCTGAGTGACTGTACTGCACAAGATATTTTGATGTCAAGCAAAAAAGCAAAACACAAAGAAGTTTTATTAGTCAAGACAATGACTAGGGACACTAATGACACTCTTAAATTTGCACTTAAACTTTTTTTTTTCCGTTTTTTATTTTTATGTTTTAAAGCATTATGTAAAGCCCTTCGAATTGCCTTTCAGTATGAGTTGTACTATACAAAATATATTTGCCTTTCTTTAATCGTGTTATTACAGATTCATGAAACCATAAATCCATGAATATTACATTTTTTAATTACCTCTAATTAGTTAGGCTCCACTGTAAAAAATATAGCTTTATTATTTATGTCATGTACAGGCTTCCATACGCTGTGCCAAAGACCTGTCAATGCTGCTGCAACTGAGTCACTGATAGGGGCTGAGAAAACAGATTAAATATTAATGCTCCATCAAGAGCGAAATACAAAACTGCCTCCTAAACAGCAGCAAGCAAGCGCTCCTTAAAGAGAAACCCCACCAGTGTTAGATGTCTGTCTTCTCCTATCCCTTTTGCTTCATTTACTAAAAGCGTGACGTTGACTGGTTGAGGACTGAAGTTCTATCTATCACACCTCTCACTCTCTGTTAATGTTGACTCTTTTGTTAATACTCTTACTTGCGTGCTAGGTAGCCTCTGGCTGCGCTCTGGAAGCGAATGATGGTGTCAGTGATCTTCAAGTCTCTCTCTTCTTCCAGGTGAGCCAGGACTCCGGCTCTGAAGAAGACTTTGCTCTGACCCACCCTGAACAGGTTGTGATCGAGCTCCAAAGCGCTGATCTGAACGAGGACACAGGGTTCAGTGGCTGGTCAATCGAACACTGCACTGTATGTTTATAGCTACTGGAAAATGACTCACCATGAGTTCTGATGCCTGTTTGCCATCCATGAAGGTGCGAGGAATAGCATTAGGAGTCAGGATCTCATATCTGGAAGACAAGGGTGATTCTGTAAGTGTGTGTGTTTGACACTGAGAATGTTTAAGAAAGGTTCATTTACAGGTGCCAGAGTAAGTGCTTGAGGAAACATGTAGTGTGTGAGAGTGAGAGAGAGAAAGAGAGACAGACAGATGGTTATGAAAGGTAGCTTATTTTTTGTCCAACAGCTTACATGGTGAAAAATACAATCACACACACACACACACACACACACACACACACACACACACACACACACACACACACACACACACACACACCTTTGTCTGAACTCCTGGAATGGGATGCGGTTAGGGAAGCCTTGTCTGCAGATACGGATCCCCTCCAGAACTCCATTACACCTCAGCTGGTCCAAAACCAAATGGGGAGACAGCTTACCGGCCTGAGAGAGAGGAATGGAGAGAAAGGAAGAGGTAAAATGAACAGAAAAAAATCATTTCCTCCAGCTTACAACAGGTTTTTTCCACACTCCTATCCCTTCTCCCCCTTCATCCAGTTCCCCCCTGTCTCACCCTCTTCTCGTGGTTGGGGATGATGCAGCGGAGGAAGTTTGGGTTGGTGTTCCTCAGTGTGGCCATCAGCTTAGTGAGAGACTCTTTGTAAAGCTGACCAACGGTCCTGAACATTCCCTTCTTCGTCTTCAGACCTGCCGCTCCGAATGTGACGGGCCCGCTGTTCTCTCCTGACGACACCTGGTCCAGACCCACGATCCTGTCCACTGGACGAACACACAGCACAGCAGCAATCATCAAGTAAGTAGAGTGAAAGTTGAGTGTTTGCCAGACTTGGTGATGCCTGAGGGAATGCCGTGGCATAATGATGGCATAAACATTTCACACCTGCTTTCACATCTGCTATCATGACTCTGGACAGATGATATCAGATGGTTGACAATGGATGCAAAGCTCATTAGAGATGCAGTGGTTTGGTTTTTTGAAACCAAAAACCAAAGTAGGATATTTTCTCACGCATATCAGCCAATAAGATACAACAGGTAAAGCTTTTCCAGCTCAACCTGTTAACTTTGGACATGTCTAGACAGCCATGACTGTAGGTTTGCCTGTCTAAGATCATGATAATTGTATTTCTTTATTTATTTTCCTGATTTGACAGCTGTATTGAGGGACATAACCAAACTCATTAATGTGGATACAGTCAAATACCTGCATTAATGAGCATACTCGACCAATGCTGAAGTTATGTCAATATGTTGCTGCATCTCTAGAGGTGATTCAGGATCACATTGCTGCTTCCAGTAGCAGCTGTTTGTGTCAGTATTTTTGTGCGGCACAACTCTATGTAATGTGATGCTGAATTAGGCTTTAATGACTAATTAAGAGCATGCTGCTACCTTGACACTCACAAATCCAAAGTGAATTACTTCTGTATAAATGGAAAAAGCTTCAACACACAAGCACAGCACTCACTGATACTAAACGCCAAGACTTGGTAAAAGAGCAAAAAGAGAGCACTCAGCTAACAGTAGAGTGGAAATATGCTAAAAGAATTAACAATATCTAACAGCTTACGACACCACAGCACAAATACCAACTAAAGAGCAAACAAAAATGACACAAAGAGGCACACTACAATCAAAAACTGGGCAGACAAAAAACAATTGAGTAATGTGAGAAGAGGTGGGAGTGAGGAATGTGAGTGTGACACACAGCGGAGGAGAAAAACCTACTGTCGGAGCCATTAGCCTGTAGTGTGGCATAGGAGTCAAAGAAGTACACACGAGGAAGAGTTTGAATATCTAATGCAGGAAGAAGGAGAGGACAGGGAGAAAGATTAGAGAGAAGGAGAGAAGGAGCCCAAGAAAGCACCGAATTAGTGGAGAGGCAAGAGAAAAGAACAAGAGGGAAAGGGAAAAGAACAACGCAAACACAGGAGAGAACAAGAAGGAAGAACAGAGAGATGAACCGAAAGCAAAAGACAGCAGGAAGATAATATAGATGCATGATAGAGAAAGAGAAAAGAAAGAAATACAGTTAAGTTAGTACATTTTGCACCAGAAAGGCTTAAAAAATACAATTAAAACTACATTATCCTCATTTTTTTTTTTTTTACATACATTTTTGCATACTGTCCAGGAGTTAAAGGTTTACTGTACAGAGTAGAGATGTGGATGTGTGAATGAGCCTCACCCTCCTTCCAGAGCTCTGAGACAAAATGATCTGATGACTGGTGGAGCAGAGACGCCACGTTGTCGTTCAGAGGATCCATGTTCTTTACCAACCAGTCATCTGCCTTATAGTCCACCTGACAGTGTGGAGGCCAGACGGGGGAGACAAAAGGTGAGATGCGCCTTTTTGCTGGGTGATTCATTAGAATGGGAACGATAGCATGAAATTAGCTAAAAAAAAAAAAAAAAAAAAACTGAAAAAAACCAAGGGATACCTTTCCAGCATAGTGAATGATTGAGAAGTCAGCCTCCCCACGTGGCTGCTTTGATTTGAAGAATTTTGGATGGCTGCCTTGCTCAGCAGACAGCTTCTCCACAAATGAGCGGTCTGTCGCCCGGGGGAACCAGCACTCTTCATCCAGCAGGGCCAGAACACCAGGTGGGTGGGCCTGACAAAGACAGGCAAAAACAACAAAATTTATTGAGAGTGAAATGTGGATTTTATTATTCAAGATGACAGTGTTTAAGAGAGAACACAGTGTTTCTGTGTGTTTGTACCGGTCTCTCAATGAGGTCAATGCAGGGCTGTAAGTCCAGGCCAAAGTCAATGAAGTTCCACTCGATGCCCTCCCGCTGGTACTCCTCCTGCTCCAGGATGAACATGGTGTGGTTGAAGAGTTGCTGCAGCTTCTCATTGGTGTAGTTGATGCACAGCTGCTCAAAGGAGTTGAGCTGCAGAGGAGAGATTTAGGAAAGCAAACGAAGATTCAATAATTTCACCAAGTCATGTAACGTCAACTATCATATCCTGCGTGTCTAAGACTGAAGTGAGAGAAGAGAAGATGAATTAATTTTGTTATCCCTCTGTCACAATCTGCTAAATGTCTGACACATGTAATGAAAATAAAAACATCATCACGTGAACAAACCTGGAAGATCTCAAATCCAGCGATATCAAGGATCCCTATGAAGGAGGCTCCCTGTCTCTGTCTGCGGTCCAGAGCTCTGTTGATCCTGTGCACCAACCATCTGAACAGACGCTCATATGTGGCCTTCCCCAAAGCCTCCACAGCAAAGTCAGCCTAGAAGAAGAAACGCCGTTAGATGCACTTCACAAGGACACGTCTGTTTATCTGCATGAGCCAAGGCTTACAAAATCTTACCTGTTCTTTAGTCTGGGCTTTCTGCACATACTCTCGACCCACTTTGATCCTGGGAGTGAGGATGGCCCGAGTGAACTCCAGCACGTTGATGCCCAGCAGATGGCACAGTTTCTGAGCAGCTGTGTTATCAGGCATGGAGGCCTGGTCCTGGTTCTTCTCCTTCATGAAAGAAATGTTCCCAAACTGGAGCACGGATGAGATCAACTTCAGCATGGCTGAAAAGAGGTCAGACAAGGAGAGCGAAGGTGACTGATAGCAAGGACAAGAAGCAAGCTACTCTCCCTCGTTCTCCCCTCTGTATCATAACCTCTCTTACATAGCAACTCTTCTGGGGTGAAGCCCATTATCGCCATAGAGTCCATGGTCTGGGTGAAGTTCTCTGAATCGCTCTGACCAGGAACAGGGATGGAGCCTCCACTGAGAAAGCGGTACTCATCAGCCGTTCCTAAGAGCAGGTCCGCTAAAGAAGAGAAGACAAAAGGTGAAACGGAGAGATTTGAGCAGAAATTCCATGGATATTGTTCAGGACAGTGATAAATGACTAGACCACTGATTTCCAGAATAACATATAATATGCATGTATAGCAGTGCATCACTCTCAGTCAACCTCTCTCTGTCTCTTTGCTCACCTCTTGTTTCCTCTGAAGCTCCACACAACAACTGGTAAAAGATGTGGAACGTCCTCTCATCTTTGGCCTGACGGGTGGCCCGAGACTTTTCAAGGAGGTCTAGATTTATGTGTCATGGAAATCTACAACCAAAAATTGCATAGTAGTGCAGGTTCTTATCATAAAATGAGTTGAAACTATTGTGCATGAGCTCTGATCTATTACTAACATTTTTACCCTTTGAGATTAGGATATAAACCTTCAAATAAACAATTAATCTAACATATTTTTTGCCAATGGACAATGAAAGAGTGACAAGTCAGGTTTAGAAAACACTCAAATCCAATCCAAGAAATTCTACTGATCTGTCCAAAGACATTTGAAAGGATACAGGTCTCAATGTTGGCACCAACGATGTACCCCGCCACATCAAAATTAATGCGGATGAATTTACCCTGAAGAAGGAGGAGAGGTTTTATGTTTCAGTTTATTTCGATAGAAAATATTACAACGGATGAGACTGACATAAAAAAAATTTAGGAGCTAAGTACAAATGAATAAATCTAGACGGGTCTTACAAATCTAGAAGAATTGTCGTTCTTGACTGTCTTTGCGTTGCCGAAGGCCTCCAGTATGGGGTTGGCCTGCAGCAGCTGTCTCTCCAGCTCACCCTGAGACACACAGGAGACATCAGATCAGCTTCACAATAATACAGCGATAAGAGCCTCAACAAAAGACTTCCACAGGGACCATCTACTAAAATGCACCATTTAAGCCAGCTCTCTTTTCACTAACCACTGATCTGTTATGTAAAATACAAACAAAATACATGACTCATCGTTGAAGAGCAGTGACACAAACTGGTGCATTTTAGGGCCCAAAATAACATCCACAAGACACACACACACACTGCCAGACCCAGGAGTAAATGATTCTCAACATCAGTAAGAGTAATGGGCCCTCATTAGTTAAGCAATCAATAATAAGGGCGTCAATCATGTTTGACATTAAACTGATTAAAATGTAATTTCTTACATTATTAAGAGACAATCTCTAGAAACCAAGTAACGGGAGTCAGTTGAGAACCACTGTTGTAGAGCAATGAGGGCAGAGGGAAGCTGCAGATGCTAACATCATACATAAGCTACATGTTGGCTGATTCTAGCTAGCTGTAATGCATTACTGCAGTTGACGCATTGCCCGTGCAGCAGCCGTCTATGCAGCTGCAGCAGCAGCAGCAGCAGCAGCAGCAGCAGCAGCAGCAGCAGCAGCCAGTGATGGGTATCAGGGAAGTCACTGTAGCTATAGGGGATGGTTGTAATGTAAAAACTGGCAAGGAATGTCAGCTAGCCAACACTGAAAAGCAGACACACACACACACACAAACACACACAGAGCAAGAGGTCGGCAGATTTTAAGTGACAAAACGTACAGCAAACAATGCGTACACTGCGCAGTACACTTGTTCACTTGCCACACACACACGGACGGCTGCAACAACACAGCCACACCCACTCTCAAGCCTGAGTCTGCACTCACTCAACTGCATTCACACATACTGTACAGTTCAAGTGATAAAAACCACCTCTACGGCAGAAATGTTTCACAGTTCAACAAACACCTGTGGCATTTACAAGGCATTAGGAATGGGAAACCAACCTTAAGTCCACTGGGTATTACAAGAAGAAGAGAATAAAAACAGGCCAAAACTAGAGCCCCACGAAAGCCAGGCTTTCTTCAGTTAAAAGTCAGAAAGAAAAGCCATATGCACAGGAAATATGATTCTCTTCACAAAATAAGAGGAATCATATCAGCTCTAGTAAATATTCTACATGGAAAGTTTCAGCTCTACAAAATCTGATCCCCAATCCCCAAGTACTTTCATACTCACATATTGTATACTCTGACGAATTGTGGGGGGAAATGAAGTTTTAGGGCGGAGGAGAGTGGGTGGATGGGTGAACATATGAATGGGATAAACAAACAAAAAAAAGACAAATAAGACAACAATAACAACCAACAATATGAGGAGCCACATCAGTAGTGACAGTTTAAAGGTTTGAGGTTACTCTGTTGAGTTAGTCAGAATCATTGTGGAGTCCATTGAGGAGAAAGTAGGAGGAGCGAAAAGCAAAGGGAAAGACAGAGGAAACTCACCCTGTTCACCATAGTACTGCCTCTTGTTAAGGACCTAGAGCCATCCATCTGAACATGCAGGAAAGAGAGAAGGACAATGCAGAGAAAAGCCAATGAGGGGAAACAAGTGCTGGAAGGAAGGTAGGCAAGGAATAATGCAGAGAAAAAATAGATCTGATATCAGAAGGTGAGAAAAGATAGACATAACTGCAACTGCAGGAAAACGCATGATATATTGTAATTATAACATCAGTCATTATGAATAAATAAATAATGAGAAAAGTGATGTGATGCAGGCTCAGTAAATTGTGATTGGGTTAGGGAAGAAACACAGAGGATTGCAGAAGAGCAACGATGAACTAATAAAACACCACTGAACACACTGCAACAGAGGCAGCTCATATTAGGTTAAAGGAACAGGAGATATTACATATAACTTTGTAATTGTAGGTTCAGTATATTGGTTAAAAAAAAAACAAACAAACTGCAAAGTCTGGAGAATCATGACAACATATATCAAACAAAGAAGGATTTCATAGACCAAGAGGAACAGCACTGACAAGATGAAACAACTGTAATAGTGATCTCACTAATTTAAACCAAATCAAGAGGATTTACAAATTTTGCATTACAGTAATGTGACAGTAACAGTCTTGCTTATTCTCTACCCCCCTCCCTCCCCTTTTCATTCTTAATGTTCCAACAAGGCTCTTCTTCTTTTTGTATGTCCTTTTACCAGCTGCTCATCTGTCATTCTCACTTCTGTGGTGTCAGTCTCTACTGTGACATACCTGCACAGCTTCCTTGTTCCTACCCAGAGTGCCACTCTTATGGGAGGAAGCAACGTGAGCCAAATACTGGATGACTTTCTTAGTGTTCTCCGTTTTCCCAGCTCCAGATTCGCCCCTGGAATAAACACATACATACAGAACCAACCACAATAAATGACTTTCTCTTCACAAAATGGTCCATCTTAAACACATATGGTCCAAATTATGAACGGTGTATATAAGCATTTTAAAGAGAGGGAACACACACACAAGTGTCCAAACACACATTCATCACACCAATAAATGCAGAGCCCATGCAGTGCATTCAAAGCCACAAGTCTAAATAGAAAGCAGGTGTGGAGGATACAGGCTGCGTCAGTATTGTTGCTCTTGGAGAAGAATGTAGGAGAAGGGAGCAAAAATAGCAGCTGTAAAAGATCTAAAAGGAGCAGGCACCTCGTCCCAAATACTGGTTCAAGATGAACCTAAAGTGGGATTCTTGACAATGACAGGAAGAGTCTGGCAGGAAGACAGGCTGACAGAGAGACAGATGGCAGACCCTCAGGCAAACATGTAGGTAAGACAAATGATGGATAGAGACAGACAGGAGCCTATAGTACATAGTGCAGGCCTTTTTGCTCAGTTCTGACTTGTTGCTTTGATGAGATTTTTCCGTTGTGACTCTTTGAATTCATGTTTAAAATGGCTCATACTGAATCTCAGTATGAACATGAAGGTTAAATTGAAATTACAATTTACTGTAAAACAACGAATACCAGCATTTCTGTATTCCACATGCAACAAATGATATATATATTAAAAACAATTACACATGCAAGTCACTTAAAAGGGCCAAAAAGTGCTAAGAGGCAGAGCTGTAGCTGTGTTCGCAGCTGCATAGATGTGTGTGGGAGCAGTAGAGGAGTCAGCACAGTGGAGTGCTTACCGTTTAATTTCTGTCTTGGAGTTATTACTGTGGCTCACATTGAGTTACTCAAACCACATTGAAAATGAGCCAGAACTGATTCACACGGATTCTCCTGGTGTCTCAGCGCTCAAGACAAGACATGTCCTTGGTTTGATTCTGGTTTGGGACCTTTGTCATTTTCTCTTCCCATGGTTCCCATTTTTGGCTGTACTATCTCAATAAAAGCTAAAATGCCCAAAAAGGGAATATTTTCTCTGTTAACACTACTGCGAAATACATTAGATCTGTGGGACATGTATGCTGGAATTAACACATATGAAATAAAACACATAGAAGCGCACAAGACACATACATGCACACACACTCCAGAGAGGCAGACACACTCAATGTGACCCCCTATAGAGATTTTCCTCATTGCAAATTTCAAAAGAACTCAGACACACTGGTGTCCTACTTCAGGCTACTCACGTGCAGAGGATTGACTGATCTTCTCGGTCTGTGAAAGGAAAAAAAAACACAGTGTGAAGTCATACTCTATGAGTGAAATGACAACATGTACATCACTTGGCCAGTGCATGACACAAATACTCAGTCAACAACAACAGGTTTAGGTAAAGATGAATGAGATGAAAACACCCTACACAACAAAAATCTAGAGAATTAATATATTAATTAATAAATGCATGGATGGATGGATGGATGGAGTCTACATATGTTGACATACATTTCCTTGAAATGACACATTGTAAGGTGCTGTATGGGAGTGAGGAGTTTATCTATGACATAGGTTGGCTCTTGTTACACTAAGCCTCCACATCCACTAATCAGGCATGACGGGCTCTGGAAGCCTCCATAGGACACTCACATTTCATGTTTTGATGGTTAACACATCCACCCATTATATGAATGCAGAGACGGAGTCACACATGCGCACTCATCAAGTGTTCAAATCTCGGACTGTGCTCTAACTCTTTGCATGTCAGTCACTCCACTAATTAGTGCTGTTGAGAGAAGAAGGTCGCCAGCTGAACTGGTCTGTCCAGGCTGCCAGACCATCAGCACTGGGAGTCGTTGAGTGGACATTGTTTGCAACACTGCTTATATCTGCTTTTAAGATTCCCACGCATTCAGTCTGGAAGAATTCATACTGGTTCTACAGGTTCAATCACTGTGGTAACACACCTACAACATGCCCTGTGGGGGGCGGGAGGGGGTGGCAAATACAGAGTCTCATCTGTCCCGTCCTGTTATCTCAGGAAGACACCCTGAGGCAGAGACGTTGCTCAATCGACCCTTAACTGCTTTGAAATCGTTGCTGGGAATTCTCTGTCTCATTTCATAAAGTCACTGTGACAGGTAAGGACTAACGAATGCCTGTCGTGAATTGTTGTAACTAGTACAGTATGTGGTTACTATCATTACCACAACAAATATTCAATTATATCATTGAAAGGACAGCCACACCTGGAATTCTCTGTTGTAAAAAACTCCATCTTAAGCATTTGTCATCACTTTTAAACCTTTTGATAAAAGCCACACCTTCGCATAGCAGTCACGGTGTGGCTTAGCGATCAAAGATCACAGAGGAGATTCAGTGCTACATTCCACGCCAGCTGAGCTGATAGCAGATGTGCATGGGTTAGTTACAGTGTCAAAGTCAGGGGTCAGAGGTCACAGATAGCGTTGAGTACCTTGCAGCATGCTGCGATAGGCAGCCTCTGATATGGCATAGATGTGCGGTGGCATCTCGTGGCGTTTTTTGCCCCGGTACATCTCCACGATGGACTCTGTGTAGATGGGCAGGTTCTTGTAAGGGTTCACCACCACGCAGAACAATCCTGAATATGTCTGGAAAAACACAAACCAGAGAGATTTGCACAAACCTTATCCTCAGTATATTTACATTTACCTTTTATTTAGGATAACAATCCACGCCAAATACAACTGTCTCATTTACTTGTAGTTCTGTTTGAATGGGTTGGTATACACATTTTGTAATTCATTGGAAAATGCAAATGTATCATGTAAACACTCTCTCGGATTATTGTCTGTTTTTGAATATACACTGCATTCTTGCTCACTTGGTTGAAGTGACTGATGCCAGATTCCAGGAGATTGTAAATTGTGGTTGCTGTGGGTGGCTTTACTACTCCTACTGGCAGGTGAAGCATAATCTCACTGAACTGTTGCTTCAGTTGAAAGTAAGGCAGTAAACCAATACTGGTCTCAAGTCCTGTCTTTTTTCTGGATTCAATAAATTATGGAAGATGGCGCCAATCTCCCTGATTACTTATTGTGGCACAGGTAAACAAAACATCTTATGAAAACATTGAGGGATAAGCTCATGATCAAGTGGGAATTGTTAGTAGGTTTGATGTCACTCAAGCAAATGAACAGTCAAATATTTCTGGTAGAAGGATTAATTTCAAATATTAAAATGAAACACCAACTACATACCTATGTGACATACCTAACATCAAAACATAAATAAACACCCACAATCACAATGATAAAAATGTCGGTTTCACCCACTCATAAAATGTACAAATACATTCCTACACCAGATTCGTCATACTGTAATGTAAAACATTCAGTAAGATTCACCAATGTATTATTCACTTATAAAGAACAACTGTGACTCATCTGAATGCAGCAGGTGATGTCATTTCCGACACCGCCCCCAACCACACCCCGACATCAGCATTCTCATAATTCATTGCGACCATAGTGAAAGTCATGATTGTAAAACCCCCTTTACCTTATTTTCTATTGTAACACACCTCTCGAAGCTATTTCAACAATCCATCTCTGCTCCTCTCAGCCCATCTCTTAAGCTTTCCTCTGAGCTACATCCTCCATCTGAGTGACAGGACACTGCATTTAATTTCCTATATATCATGCTACTTTAATTCCACATACTACAGTATATAATGTCAGGGTATGTCAGTTATCATTGGCTCGTATCACTATCACTTCTGTTCCTATCTGTCTTTCTGTCCATCTATGTATACTCATAACTCTTCTTTGCACTCTTGTCTCCCTTTTCTGCAACAGAAACCAGAGACGCTCCCATTGCCCCACATGAGCAACTTTGTAAACTGACTCCTCACCTCTCTTACTGCCCCATATCAGTTACACAGGAGATGCCAGAGGGGCTCATTGCTAACACATGCATGTACAAAACATCACAGGCTGTGTGTGCGCCCAGACCGCTCCCTCCTGTTCATGCATGTATGTGTACAGGTGTACTGGTTCTGTACTGGAGACACATATTAGTTTTATGCTGTGAATGCGTTCTTACGTGCATTCAATTTTTTGTGCACTCACATAGATCAAACCGGAGAAGTATCTCTCTCTAAGGTTGTGAAGCACGGAGGCTTCGTTGAGGCAGGTCAGGTCGGCCATGTCCTCCACTTTACTGAAGCGAGGAGGGTTCATCCGCTGCACCTCCTCCCTGGACAGAGTCAACTTCCGCTGGCTGTCTGTAAGCTCAACCTCCACCTCGTCGCCGCGCTCCTCCCGAATACTGGCCGACTAGGATTAGAAAGAGACAGAGAGATTTAACAAAAAAAGTACAGGGAAAATCAGTTGCCAGATACTTTAAATCTGCTTGAGAAAGGTAATCCACCACAGTGGACATCAAGATTTCAGATGGATGCCAAAAAGCAATGCATTCACAAGATACGCTGTCATTTCTCTCTAATCAACAAAATTCAATCCCTTCAAAAGAATAATGTGAATTTAATGATTAAAATACCCTCCATTAAAAAGATGTGGTTTGGCAGCTTAAAATCTTCTCAGAAGTCGTAAACATGTTGATGCTGCATTTTCCTTTGATGCACCAATAACACAGAGCTTTTAGAGCGGTCCTTGCTCATAATAAAAGCAACATTGACTAAAAATAAAACAGACTAAACTGTGACAGTGTGTCATATTACCAATCCCAAGCAAGTTTCAAGATTCTGAAATTTTTTATCCTGCACTGAAAAGAATAGACGCTAATGGCTCCCTGGAAACCATTAGCTTTAGATTGCTTTGGAACATTGTAGTTGTACTGTAGGTTTGTAGTTCCTGGGCTATAGGACAACAAAAAACTGGTGTAACCCTTTAAATCTACAGTAAACTGGCTGGCCTGCATTTAAAATGAAACAAATATTGAAACTATATTGGGGAAAATGTTTGGCAGTATCTCTGCCAGTGATCTTTAGAGTATGAGTGTCATTATATTAGACAACAGAAGAACAGATGGAGAAAGAAAGTAGAAGAGAGGACCTTCTTTGTCACTCTGCTGGACTCGTGCTTGTTGGACAGGAAGTAGTAAATTCGGGGACTGACCAGGTCACAAGACTCTGCTTTGCTACACTTTATTCTCTCTGCTACTTGATATGCACAACACACAAAATACTGTATGCGTGTGTCTGTGTTTGCATGCATGTGGGTGTATATTAGTCACAGATTGAACTACATGCTCAGAATATGAAACTGGATGAAAGCGTGCGTGTCTTTGTGTGTATATGTGCGTGTATAGTGTATGAATGTGTGTATTTGGTGTGTGTGTGTGTGTGTGTGTGTGTGTGTGTGTGTGTGTTTGTCCAACAGTGCAATTCTCAGATCATGAGTGTAAAATGAAGTCAGTGTCTCTGCAACGGCCTCTTTAACATTAGGAGGCTGAAGGAGAGTATTGTTCTATTCATAGAGCTCTCTATGAAACCAGTCCAGCAGAGAGAGGGAGACTCAGAGATAGGACATTGAATTCATATGTCACATCCTACAGTATGCACTAATGAAAACTTGTAATGTGCATTATACAAGGGAAAGTGGAACTTATTAATATTAGGACAAAGGCCTTGTGATAGTCATTAAGTCTAAATGTGTAAAAAAGCATCACAAGGCATATCAAAGGAGGAAGATAAGCATAAAAATAGGGATCTGTCATGGGGATAAAAAAATGATAACATACACATATAGACATACACACCCTGTACTGCTTTGCCCCACCCTTTTGACACACCTCCAGTGGAAGGCACATACTTGCGGCTAATAATTTACCAGAGGCTTAATAGCAAGAAAGTGAGAAAAAGAAATGTGAAAACAAGTTGAAAAAATAAACCACATTTAACCCTGAAATTCAACTTGTTTAACCTCTTTACATCCACTGTGTCCTCAAGTAGATGTTGGTACTTGTTGGGAACAAAAGCCCAAGGGTCATCCACTTCTCTTCTGAGTGGACAACACCAGCTTACCTCAAAGCCATGCTTCTCTGATGGCACCCACACCAGCCTCTTGGCCGCCCAGTCGGCCTGGCTGGCGGCAGAGAACATGGAGTTGGACGTGGGAGACCCTGGCGCCGCCCCCGATGACAGGAAGCGGGTGACATCGTTGACACCGCCCCCCGTTGGCCTGGACATGGTACTACTGGCACTGGGAGAGGAGACAAAAAAAAAAGAGGGACAATAAAAAGTTAGTATGTGTCGAGTGATTTCTCTCTATTTCTACTCTCTTGGGGGAGGCTGAAAACTGGAGCACCGTGGATGATGTAAAGGACTGTCAGACAGTGACACTGATGTGATTCTGTGTCAAGGCATTACAGACACACACTTCATTGGTCCCACCCACACATATAGAAAGAGCAGTAGTAGCACGCAAGTAGCATGAAGGCCACATCCAGTTGAGATTGGGCCAGGGATGGCCTAATTCAAAGACACAGCAAATCAAGGAGAAGACAGGGATGGAAGAAAGGCAGAGACATTGGTGGATTGGTGGGTGGAGGGGTGGAGGGGCAGCGAGATACATCAATCGACTGAGTAAACTGACATGACAGTGAGAGGGGGAGGGATGGCGAGGAAGAAGGAAAAGGGTGGGATGGGAGTGGGGAGAAAGGATCATACTGGGCTGAATCTGTTGTTAACTCAAAGAAAATGAAGCAGCCTTGTAGTACAGGCCACTGGACTCAGCAGAGATAAAACTCCAGTGAGGCCCTCTACTGAGGACTCATGCACACAGTGGGGCCAAAATGTCAATTCGCCTCAGGGGCTGGTATCATGTGAGAGAGGAGGTGACTGGAGCCAGAAGTTGTCACCACTCTAAAACACGAAGCAATCTTCAGTCAGAGTGACAGTAATACTGCAACAGGATGTTTCTAGATTTGCTCTGCCAACCAAAAAATCATGTCCAGCAGTAATTCTGTGAGAAAAGTTCCCTTATTGGAGAGAGAGGGAGAACTCGTGACTATAACACTGTCCATTGACAGCAGTAAGGATGACTTTGCTGCAGATGGAGTGGCTGCTGCCCTGCACAGGATGTTCCATACTGACCATTTAAAAGTGACTGTCACTGATGACTGGTTCACACAGCATTAGCACTGGGTCAGGGCGGTAGATTATGACCCACTGAATGTTACACGGGATTCACATCATTGTTTATGACATGCAAGCGTTCTCACCATCAGACAGCCCCTGCAGTTTGTTGTATAGGAAGATGGGAAGGGGAAAAAAACTGTGTATGGACAATACAAGAATTTATCCATCCAAGACTTTATCATCTATCCAACTTTATCTTTTTTTTGCTTTCTCAGGCACGTTCACATTATTTAGCGGCATGAGTGATACTGTATATCAACGGTTTCAAAAAAATCCATGTCAAAATTACATCTTGGATGATGACGTGAACAGTATTTAAAAAGGTCGGAAACTGGTATTAACTCCCATATGAGACAACATTAGCACAGGACCATTGACATTCACAAAGCTGCTGAATAGAATCTTTACATGGATTTATCGCACAGTAATTGATTAAAAATGTGACCCAAATGATCCATGATTCCAAAATCAGACATTTGAAAATTTCATTGATGACATAAGATTTCATTATTGGTAGTAAAGCAAAGGGCTTCTGTATCTTCACATATCTGAGACTAAATTTTAATGATGATGTAAATTAGGCTTTATAGAGGAATGAGCTGACTCAAGGTCTTCTCAAGTAACTAAAAGGTATGAAACAAGCATGTCAACTGTCAACTTTGAACAGACAGGTAAGCTATTGTACCGGCTTGTATGGTGTGTGTTTGTTAACTATTAGGCGTCTTCATGCCTCAGCAGGTATGTCATCTGTCCTGATCCCTGCTATGCGTCTCAGTCTCAGTTTTTTCCTCTCTGTCTGCTCATGACAAGTCCCAGTCCCCAACCCTGCCGTTACCATACTTGTTACTCCAATATGATTCTGGGTGTGTAAACATGTTGACAAAAGAAGTCGCACCACCCAGCCAGTCAGTATGGAAAATATGCGATCCCTTGGTGGCATACAACAGCTGTGAATCTGTTTTTAAAGGCTGGTGTCTCAATATAAATTTATATCTTTCTCATGGAAAACAAATCCCACAAAGAAACCAAAACCAACAACGAGCTGGTCCTACTCTCAAAAACTTCCAACTTCCCTACCCTGTCTGTGGCACTCAGCCCCAACCCTGCTGGTTCTGAAGATGTAAATCATTAAAAACGGGTCACAAATGTCTAGTTTTGGCCAGAAATTTTCACAAACAGCTGGGCACTGTAACTTTTAGCAAATGCTACTTAAACAGGGGTAATTACTGCATTTGTTTGAGACCATCTTTGTCACAGATTCATTTGTTGCTCTTGTGAGCATTTACCGCACCAGGAAAGTGTATTTGGGACATGAGAATAATCTATAGTGCCCCTGCTCATGGTAATGAAGGAACCCAGTGTAACAGTGTGGCTCACTGATGTGTTTTAATAGATTTTGGACAAAGTGAAGGTCCATGGCACTGGTGAACAAGCTTTATCAGGCTTAGTATGATTAATTCATTATTTGTTTTCATCTTTTTATGGCATTTGATGACAATAAGAAAAATAAAGAATATTGCCAGCCTTGTCCTATAGTAGTAATATATGACCAATTCTCTGTCCAATTAGCATATGAGATGCAGACAACTCAATACAGTTTCTCACTTCAAATCATCTTCGACAATGATTGTAGATGAGGTCTCTGCTCATCAATCTTATAGTTGCAGTGTATGGTGCTGCGGAGTCCCATCGATGCCAACGATTCCCCTAAAGCAAAATCTTAACGCACACACTCACACTCATACACAGAGACCTCACAGGTTGTCGCAGTACAGCCTGGACTGACCAGCAAACTCGTCCTGCAGCAGCTGGAGTTGCCAAAATCAGACTGCTCTCCTCCATAGCAACACCCTGAACACTCAGCAGCAGCCCACAGACAATACCTTCTGAGTTTCAACTGAGGTCATTCACTGCGGGGGGTCCTGTGCTGTGTGTGTGTGTGTGTGTGTGTGTGTGTGTGTGTGTGTGTGTGTGTGTGTGTGTGTGTGTGTGATTAATGAGTGGGTGCCTACGCTTGATTGTGGTGCGTGTGTGAAGCGGACAGGGGAAGCTGGAAACGCCTTTTTCTTCAGCTTTGATGCGAAGTGGCATTGCATCGGTGATGATATTGTGACATCTGCGCACATTAGCAGACAGTAAGGAGAGGTGACAATATTAAGCCACTGGCTATAACAATTACAGTGCGGCTGCAGAGCAGTACAGCTGCGGCGTGACCCCTATAAATTACCTGCATTTTAAGACTGTAGCTCCAGCACAAACACTGACGAAGCCAACCACACCTTGAACATAAGACATGAACAATCACATGGGCCCCAGCCTTTAATTGACTATGTGAACTGCAGACATGTGGCAGCCACAAAACCAAGCAATTTTCACTGGAATTAATGGGTAGGTTTTATTATCATTACTATAAAGGCTAATATACACTAGGCTCACAGTAGGCGTATACCTTATAATTATATGGGTCGAAATCCTTTATAATATGGTCCTTGAACAAACAGTTTTCCTTGGTCAGACTTCAGGTCATCTCGATGTAAGCCTCTCTTCGAAGGCGTTCATAACGATCAAGCTAACATAAACGCCACTAGTCCCACCAATCTTTCATTTTTTAGGCGTTATCCCACCGCATTTAGACTAACCAAGCGAGGTTAGCCTGCTCCACTGAAATATGATACGTTTAGGATATTACACCGGCTATTTACGAGTTGGATTAGGGTAAAGGCAATTAAATCTCTCACCTTCAGGTTCCGCTCTGAGTCGTGGATAAGGCTGTGGTGCGAGGAGAACCGGGATGAGGCTGTTTCTTGGGTATTTTGCTCCCTGATAGGTGTATAGGCTACCGCATATGCGGCTTTTATCATTGCACCGCTCTCTCAGTGAAGCCGCACACACTGAGAATAAAACAGACGGAGAGCAGTGAGGGCACGGCGACGGCTTCAGCCCCGGAGAAGCGCTTCCTGCCAGAGGACCAACCGGATACGAGGAGACGGCTCCAAGACAAGCCTCAGTGAGGAACGACTCCAATCAAAATCTACAACCGAGCAGTAGACCCGCCTCATGAATACGACGGGAGCTTTCCGCCCCACAGCTGGCATGAAACAGGAGCGGCGACGAATGGTGTTGTCGGCAGCGCAGAAATCTCCGCCATTAACCAATGCTAACGGATAAGAGGCGGGGCCAACTGTGACTGACGTGTCATACAGCCAATAGGAGTGCTGCAGCAGGTGGCTGTGCGGCACTCTCGCGCTAGAGTAGGGAAATTTGCGCGCCCTTTGTTTACCACTTCTGTTGCAGCGAGTGCCCGCAGACACTGATCTGGGATCGGATTTGCTCGAATCCCCGTCCAGACACAACCTACGGTTTACTTGGAATGATCTGACTCCAGGCGCGTGATTCAGATCATCCCAGAAAATCCGACTGAACCCTGGTAGCCGAGGTACCAGGGTTCCGGGGCAAGTGATACGTATTTACACCGGTGTAAACATCACAGCAGTCATCGATAAAACTTCTGAAATGTTCATTTAGCCCATATAATATCCTACATAGAAAAATGTATCGTATGTATCATAAAGTGAACTCCAATCCGCTCCTGAGGAGAGTGAGATGCGGTTGAAAACACCACATGAAGCCAGCTGTAAAATGAATTATTATCATTATTTTGTCAGAAAACCATAGCTTACTTTTAGCAGTATTGTAAGTGTCTAATATTGGTAATTGTGACCATAATCCTATTACAGACATCTTAGGCTACAATTTCTTTTACAATAAAATTACAATTAATAGATATTTGTCCTTTTCAGCGTGTCACAAGTAGAGGGCCACTTAGAGAGAGAGAAAGAGAGGGGGGGGGTAAAATAAACCATGAATAAATAAACAATTGAAATTTTCGTATCGCTAGAGGATTTAGCTGTGTAGGCTATTCCTCACTTAATTTTGAATTACCACTTGCCATTGAACGCTGGGCTACTTGTTGTCTCCTGTGTTTTTTCTACAGTTGTAAATGTTATAGTGTTGTAGTTATTTTCAGAAGGGGTGTTTATTTTTTATCAGCTGTTTATTTTTTATCATTTATCAGCAGTGTTAAGGTTTAATGGCCAGTCACTGGAATTTGTTTCACTAGATATAAACTAATTAACCACATACTGCAGAAACGTACATGTTATTTAGACTATAAGAATAAATCAAAACTATTATACTTTATTTTAATCCTTTAACTGCCAACGTTAATTTTGTACATAATTTTGGTACATCATAAGGTTTTAACATTCTTCCATGTGCTCCTATAAGAAATAAATGAATTGTTTAGTTTAGGTCCAGTCTCTACTCTGACAGACAGGACTATCAGGGAAAATGTAGAAAACACAAACATTTCTTGCACTTCCTTCTGTGACAAAACAAGATTTTTGTTTTGCATCTATAAGAGTCTTATAGACTTGCAGCATGAGCTGCAAGGAGAGCTACAAAGTGGATAAATAAAGAATCAACCAATAATTGCAATTCAGTCCCTGTTTTATTTGCTCTACAACACAGTTCATTTTCACTTGGAAGTGCTCTGCGCCTGAGGCAGCTCTGAAATTACATTTCAACATACGAGCAGAGAGGTTTCCCTTTACTTTAGAAAAATAACCAAGGAAAGGTAGCTACAGCTTTTATTGGTTTCATCTCACTAATTTATTAAAAATGTATGTAGTATTACAGTTTACCATGTATTTTACACAATGTATATTATAAATACTTATGATTTAAAAAATGTATGTTTACTGTGAGTAGTGAACCCTAAGCAACCAGTGAAAATACTAAATAATCCAACTGTCTATTTCTTTCTGGGGTGTTTAAAAGCGCTATCGTAGTTAAAGTGATGGTGCTATAAGTTCAAGTTACATTTCATGGAAGTGGAGGCAGGGTGAACAACATGACCCACCGTGCAGCCTATAAATAGAACATGGTAGCCATAAAGGAGAAGTGTAAGTGAAGACACAAACACAGAACAGCATTAACATTAATTGTAACGGATAATATGTCATCAATCCCTCAACCCCCTGAGGTTACCACAGAGTATCTTTTCAATAACTCAAGTGAAACACTGTGACTGATGCATTGAGGTTAACCTGTGTTTATCCAGCAACACTACTGTGCTGTTTTAGAGCTTCATCAGTGATATTAGTTTCCATATATTACTTTAGTGCAAAGTACAAAAAACAAGTTCCCAGGCTGTGCATTGGACAGGCTGATTATTGGTCAACACTTAATATAAAGGTGCATTCCTTACACTCCCTAATTCTCCTACAACACCTTCTGTAATCAAATACTCAGGTGGTATAATTTACGGGAAATGATTACATGATCTAAAATAAACGAGAACACTTCAGGTGCTCTGTAATACACCTACAATTGCAACTATCACATAGTCTACCTTATAATTCAGCTAAAAGCATCTATCTGTTATCAGTGCATGGTTATATACTACTCAATCATTGAGCAGATTCACAGTAATTATTTGCATAGACATTTTGTCTACTTAGAACAACATACTACGAATGTTAAGGTGATTGCAAAAACACTCTTGCAAGAATAGCATAATGCAAATACATACAATAAAAATAAGCTTTAAGCACATTTTAAACATGAAATTAATTGCTACAGATGAAGGTCCAGTTGCAAAATCTGTAGTTCGTTATGAAGGCACCACCCACTACACTGTTCTCACATTTTGTGAGAGAAACCAACAGTACCACATTAGATTTAGGAGGGTGTCACACGATTTTATGGGCACAAAAATATAGAACAATTTTCTATGAATGTCATCTAATTTCCAGTTTGATCCTCATCAGTTTGTGCAGATGGTGGACAGTTGCTTTACTCTCAGAGATGCAGCAACAAAGTCATTACCTTCATCTTAACACTTCATCCACTCAGTTTAACTTGGTACTGTTCTAGTGATGTTGGCGGTGGCTGCAGGCCTCCGGTGTATTTACAGTCAGTGAGAGCAGTTCCTTTTGCCAGTCTGAAACATCAAAGGTCATCCAAGTGCCAAGACACTTAAAACATTATAATGTCATAGCACAGTCCCAATTTACTAACAGAGCAAAACAATACAGTGTGGTTGATTTTAGCAAAAGAGAACATGAAAAGATACTGTATATAGTAGTGCAAGAAAGAATGTATGGTGGTAAACTGGTATGGACACACCCAACATAATCTGTCATTGTGTACCACTGCAGTGAAGATGACTAACACTACAATGCTTCCTCTGACCTACTGGCATTCAACTCAACACAAATGGTAGATTAAATAAAGCAAATGTTACAATCAAAGAACATTGTTTTCATGACACATAGAAAAAAGCCAAAAAATAAACAACATACAGTACATCACATGGGAAAGAAACTGCTCAAAGCCGCTGCTAGTTTTCAGCTGTTTCTCCATGTTACTGTTGCTCACTTTGGCTCTACAAGTAGCCTAGCCTAATACTGAATTACATTCTCAACAGCCCCTCAAGGTCAAAGTATCACAAAATGTGCACTGTCCATACTTACCATAAGAAAATAAAACATGAAAGTGATAAGTCAGCATCATATTGGAGTACATTCCTGAGTAGTAAGTACACTACCATTTATCGCTTACAGAAGCCACCTAAATTAGAGGTCAAAATTTTATCCAGGATCACAAAAATGGAGGTGCCGTTGCAGGTTAGAGCCACCATAGGGTGCTGTTGCACACCATGTGAGTCAGGGATTAGAACCAGATGAGTGTGCTGTGATAGTGATGGGCCAGATGTGAGACTTAGCAGACGAGTTTTCAATGATTATGACAGATTGCCAGGGCCAATCAGACAACTAGGTCAGTGTAGTAACTTATTTCCCTAATAGACTGACTGTAAACTTTATATTCTTTATCTATCTGTCCATTTCCTTTCTATTTCTCTGAAAAATCTTCTAATCTGTATGATAGTACGGATGTAAATCTTGCAAATGGATGTCTTAACCTGTTCCTACTCAAGGCTTTCTTCCCTGTCTAATCACTGTAAACAATCCTGACACTGACAAAAGCATGGCCTTATCTACTTTTAATCCTGCCTCTCTTGGTTTGCTCATTCCTAACAGTCTAAGCCTCTCTTTTTGCCTGTACTTCCTCTAAAGTCCAGGGTCATCGTCCTGTCTCTTTTCCCTTGAGGCCTGCTGTCCATCAAGTTCAATTGTAGTGGAGATGTTCCGCCAGAGATGGCCTTTGGGTCAGTGGGGAGGGACACTCAGGGTCTCGGTCAGGCTCATCATCAGGGGAGACAAGTTGCAGAGCCACTTCATTCTCATAGCAAAATGACGCGCGAGAGCTTTGAATGTATTTTTGCTCGGCCAGCTCTTTAGCGCTGCATGACGGTGTGTTAGGAATTTCATACGTCCGATGGAAGAACGAGTAGTCCACCTGGAAAAAGGGTAGAACACAAACATTTTTCAATACACGTTTTATTTGAATGGTAACAAGACAAAGAATCTATAGCTAAGCTAGTGGCTCTGTGAGATTGCATTTGAGTAGAGTGGTGCTTTGAGCTAAATGCTAACATCACCATCACAATAATCGGTGTTTGGGCATAAACCAAAGTACTGGATAAATAGAAATTTTAACCTGATGGTGGCGCTAGAGGACAAGTGAAGTGGTAATAAGGATACATCATCTGGAAATCATTAATGTCTCATTTTGGACCAAAGTGGTGGATTCATCAAAGAACATTGCAATCACTAGGGCCATGCTTCAAATGTGGCCAAAAACACTTACACACTTAACATACACCCCTCCCAACTATAGTGAAGTAACGAATACTTAATTTCAGACTTAGCATAAGGGAAGGGAATGTTCTATATCCTTCATGTATATCTCTGTCTTTCCTCTCTCACCTGGTAGCAGTCTTTCCTCTCGAAGAGCACTGGTTCAAAGCGGTGTCCCCAGAGGATTTCGGAAGCCAGATAGGAGCTACGGCACTGTGTGGTCATGGCTGTGGCCTCCACCATTCCCTCAAGTATGACCACTACCTCCAACTCAGAGTCACTCTCCAGAGTCTTTCGGTCCATCTCAAAGAAGGGCGACTCATCATTAATCTCATGAACAATTGTAACAGGTGAGACCAAGAAGATGCGGTCAGTGCCAGTGTCAAAACCCACGTTGATGTCCATGTTGTCCAGTGGGAGGAACTCTCCCTCTGGTGTCACCCTTGGCTAAGAGCAGGTTGGGAAAAGAAAGTAAAACAAAGTCACTATTTGGTACATAAAACTTTCCACATCAGATGTTGCAAATTGATTTTCACATGTGGGAAAATATCAAATGGAGACCAGAAACGATTTCCAATATGAAACAAACAAAAGCAAAAGGCAGGCTGGACATGGTCGAGTACAATGGGCCATAAAAATGAATAAAATTAAGCTGTAATTCTGGCAACAAAATGGAAAACCATGGTATAAAGAAGATGTGTTCTGTCACCTCTAAAGCCATAATGTATATGAACATTTTAAATACAATTAACATCATTTCCTAAGGTCATCAGAGGAAAGCATTGGAAATTAAAAGTTCTTACCCTAACCCAAAAGCTTAGAATTTGGTTTATATCCAGTTAAATTTGACAATGTGAGTCTTCAGTCATACCATCAATACACAGGCTTATGCATTGGTGGTATTACATTGCTTATACTCACCCAACCCTTACTATAGAACAATATCCAGTTCCCGCATTTAGAATTGTATTTCTTTGATCCTTGCAAACTTAATCCCATCTGCCCTGTCTGAACTTTGATATGGTCATGCTATTAAGAGATATCAAATTGTCTATGCTTTAGCCTCAGTGTTACAGATTTTGACCCTGCGGACAACTCTGGCAGCACACACACATATACAGACACAGCGATGATGATGATGATGACAAAACATTACCCTCAAAGAAACATGTTGAAAACTACCCACATTGGATCAAACAGTAGGGTAAACAAAAGTATACATACAGTACAATCACCTAACCCACATAGATACAGTACACACAAGGGAAAATGAGATGACAAAGGACAATAGTTCTTAGTTAAAGAATTGTGGGCAAGTTAATCCATGGTAAATCTTCCTAACCCCAGAGGGAAAATAAAACAAGCTCTCATTAACTACGGTCCACAGAATACAGGCCAGATGGTCTCAGCGCTCTCTCTTTCTCTCTGCTGCAACCTTTTTTCCACTACCGCTATCTCTCACAGTCACAACCTCTATTTTTTGGTGCTTTTTTATTTTCATACTTTTCCCTGACTATTTTAACCTCACCAAATTACTTCTTTGACCCTTTCCTTACAAAAATAACCCTCGTCTCTTTTATCATTGCCATACTTTCTGACCTCTTTCCTCTTTTCATTGTGGTCATTATACATCTTCCCTCCACTTACCTTTAATAGTTGTGCTCTGACATGTGCCTCTACCAGGTGGCTCTTGCGTAGGTTTCCAACCCTCCACATCATGCAGAGTTTCCCATCCCTTAGTGCCACCACAGCTGTTTCAGAAAACACTAGTGTTTCGTTGCGCTTCTTGGGCTTGGCAATCTTTGCCATGACTGCCCCGATGATGAAGGCGTCAATAATGCAGCCCACAATGCACTGCAAAACGACCGCCACCACCGCCAGGGGGCATTCTTCGGTCACGCTTCTGAATCCGTAACCGATGGATGTCTGCGTCTCCAAGGAGAATAGAAAGGCCGCCATGAAGCTGTTCACCTGGAGGAAGCATGGCTCCTCAACAACTGCCTCTCTATCAGACTCTCCTCCAGAACCGGCCTCTCCTGATCCCGGAGAGGAACCTGAGCTGGGGGTAAGCCGAATGGAGAGGTCCCCATGTGCGGAGGCAATGAGCCAGAAGGCAAATCCAAAGAGCAGCCAGGAGAGAAGGAAGGAGAGGGTGAAGATGACCAGCATCCAGCGCCAGCGGATGTCCACACAGGTGGTGAAGAGGTCACTGAGGTACCGCTGGCCCCTCTCACTCATGTTGACGAAGGTGACGTTGCAGCGTCCGTCCTTGCCCACAAAGCGTTGTCGGGGCCAGCGGCTTGAGCGCCTGGTGCGCCGGCGGCTGGTAGTGGAGGGGGAAGAGAGTGAATCTGGGTCCGAGGATGAACGGCCTTCACCTCTTCCTCCTCCACCACTGCCTCTTCCACTCCTTAACCCTGAGCACTTTCCTCCTGCTCTCACCCCGCCTTCTCCTCCTGAATCTCCCCCAAATGACTCTCCAATGGCACTCTGCCTCCGTGCATTGTTGGTGTTGCTCTGAAGAGGTAGCGCTTTGCCGTTGAGGGCATGGGTCGGGGAGGGGCTGGTTGGGGTCACTGACCCCACTGGGCTCCCCCCTGCCCGAGCCGTATCTGCAGCACTCTGTGCTAGCCTCATGACCTCCTCTTCCTCCACTGGCCCATCCACCACAGCACTGAAGCGGCGTTTCACACGTGCCGCTCCCATCATGTACTATAAAGTCTCCTCTCTGTTATAGAGAAGTTCAGTTTCTCAGTATTTCTTAGTGAACCTTGATTTGAATGTTGATGTGGTAACTAAGCAGCTCGATAAAGTCAGGGAAGTTAAGTATGGTGACTGACAACAGTCAGTCTTTCAGGCCTTCTTAATGAAGAGATATTTGTAGGTCCATAGTGGTCAATGATAACCCAGAGAATAGTTCCCTCCAACGACACTAATCAGTCACTTGTGTCAGTATCCTTTCCGCAAACTGTAATGCTTTTTCTCAGTATAGTCTATCCTTTCAGTGATAGATCCCTCAACAAAGTGGGCTTTCTTGAAGTAGGTCCACAGGTGGATCCAGTTACAAACCAGTTAAATCATACTCACTGAAGGAAATAAAGTGAGCTGAGCTGAAATGAAGGATGTCAGCAATAGGAAGGAATCTTTTTCTGTAACCCTCAATTTGCAAGAATTGGTTTGACAAGGAGTAGTGGGCTGGGTTCACCTCAACAGACATCACAGGAGCATGCTGGATAGGTTCAGTTCAGTTCAAAACAATAAAAGGGAAGCCTTGAGCAGGCATGAACTGATAAAAGCTGTAAACTGATAATGCGGTGGAGTAAGAGGATGGAGATGAAGACATTAAGGATTTACAGCTCATTACAGGGTACATTTCATAACATTTGGACAAGATGCAGATTAGGCATAATTTTAGGCATTAACTTCCAATAGGATGATATGATATCATTTCCAACATGCAGTCAAAAAAGCACAAAAAAAAGAAAAGAAAAGAAAACATGCCAATTCTTACGATCAAAGTTCTTCCCAGTTTCACAACCCCTTGGTATGGGCATGAGGAAATAAAGAATACAGCACTTTCAGAAAATTAAATGCTTACAGACATTATTCATCATCATAATTCAGTGCCAATACATCTTGGATAAAGCGCTTAATATAATGCAGCAATTCAATAAGCTTGTCTTCCCAAGTCAAGGAAATGTCACTTTTTCCCAGCAAGAGGGGCCCAACTGAAAAACATTTGTTTGCCATTTCCTGTTCAGTCATGTCACTGCTTTAACAATTTCACATTTCCTTTCTAAGGGTCTGTATTTATGTTTGATGGCCATTGTCAATTTGGTGAAGACTTGCTTTGGGTCCTTACTGTTGCATGGATATTATTGACCTGAACTACAGGGCTGTTAGCAATCATCTGCAACAGTTAATCTCTCAGGACAGAACATACCTCATTACAGCTCAGCATTACGGCTGAGAATTCACCTATGCCTGACAAAAGATAAGAAGAAGAGAAGAAAACAACAGAGAGAGATTACTTTGATCTATCTCCGACATTGCTTGTGATTCTAGATTTAAGTGGAAGATTAATATGGAGGAAAAAAGGTAAGTACACAGGTCACCTGAGGAAGTTTTCTACATTTTTCTGGAGGTCTGGTGCCAAGGTTAGTAGATCAGGTGTATGCCACAGAAGGAGAGGAGCTGAGAACTAAGGTGGCTGACAGCGTAACTGGGTTTGTGGATTGTAATCTCTTACTCAGCATCCCTGAATCATATCACCAAAAGGCTACCTGAACATCAGAGAGAGTTTCTGCAAACAACAGAGATGATTATCATATGCAGATGCAATGTGCTACTAAGGACATGCAAGAGTGCACCATAAACTACTAAAAAACATGCATGAGCATGCAGAATTTCATAATATATAGAAATAATGCATAAAAACTCATAGTTTTTAAATTAAGCAAAAGAGACGTCCAAATACATCTGGCAATGAAAAGATATGCTTGTTAGTGTTTACCTTGCCCAACCATTTCCAGAAAACTCTACTACTGAATCATGACAAAGTATCCACATCCAGTCTCTTTGGGACAGTGGACAGAATCAACTCCTCAACCGTAATCCTCAACTGTTGCAAGTACAAACACAACTGAAAAACATTCAACAAGAGCTATTGCTATAACTGTACAAATATGGAAGAAGCCATTTCAGTCAACCAGTAACAGAAGGGTAGTCAAAAGTCTACAACAAATGGAAATGGGGAAAGAGATCCCTCCTGAAGTGGGAAGTGACATATGGGTTCATCTTCACGTGTGTGTGGACCTTCCTTTCTGACACATGTTCAGTAAAAGCACTCAGCTTTGATGATTTTGGGGGGAAGAACCACACAGGAGAAGACAATAAAAGAGTTTGCTGGTTGCTCCGTTCCCTTTGCAGAGTTGTTGGTGTCTGTTTAGTATTCTTGTTTCATGGCCTTCTTGTCTAATGCACTGCAAGTCTTGAAAAAAAAAATGAGCACAAACAAATAGAGAATGAATATTAAACATAAGGTAGCTTGTTCAATGCTATCACAAATAAAACCATTCTGTTTTCACATTAATGCATCTATTCATATTTTATATCAGTTCAAATCTAAAGTATGCTGTATATGACAAATAACTAAATGGATGGAGATCTGAAACCTACCATTAGTTGTTCGGCTCTTTGGCTCCAGTATTTTGATTGTTACTGGATTTCACTCAAATATTGGTGGAGGTTTTCCCATAAACAGCCTCAACCTGAAGAACCAACCTCTCTAAAGGCGAAACACTGAGATGAACCCGTGCAATCATGGAGCCTGTGAAGAGAAACGGAGAGAAACAGTTCTGTCACTTACCATTCGTATCTTCTGAAAATGTATATACATTTAGAACTGAACTACAAATCAGTATCAGAATATACACCATTGAAATGATAAATATCTTGCACAGAGCATTGGCCAGTCTGGAGTGAGTGCAGCTAATATTCATATTACATAATTCAAAAAATGTTTTAATGGCTACAAAGAGGGTATTTATAGAACTTTAAAGGGAGAACAATTGAATCAAAAAATAGGTTATCTAATTTGAAAAAGCCCCTGATGAAGGATACCAAGTGGTACAGGGTGAGTAATCTTTGATAAACAGTGGATTAAAGCCAATAGACTGAAATAGTTAAGGGGAGGGGGGTGAGACTGGGAATTGTAGCTCAGACAGACTGGAATAAACTGGGACTCTGGGTTGTTTTGGGGTGAAGAGGTAGTAGGTGGTGTCTTGCTGTGGAGATGGCGATATGCTGTGGATTACAGCTGTGCTCGTGACTCCGGTAATCTCACCAATGGTTTTGCTAATCCGGGGAGGATTTACATAAGAGCCACACTTTTATAGAAAATGGTAAGAATATGTATAAACACATACAGGTAGGATATGTTATGACATGCACAGGATTTGAGGACAAAAGCAGTATAAGTCACCTTATCTAACAAATGTTGCCCCCAATTTCTGCAGACCTATAGACAAATATAATATTCACCTTACAACAATCAATACTTTCACTAGAATCTGAGACATATCCAAATGATCCACATGGATGAATAAATAAACAATGTAGTGCATACTTTTGGCCAGTGCAATCACTATTGTAGCTTCACCATTATACAAATACCATAAAGGTGAAAGAAATGAAAATCAGGATTTAACGTATTCGTCTATAATGCATGACAATGCAAACAAAATGCAAACAAAATAACTACAAAGGCTTTTATTACACTGCTAAATGTAGTAACGTTGTAAAAATGAGTGAAAAATTATAAAGGTAGCTTATTAAGTGGATGGATTTAATGTTGGATCGACACTGGAACTCAGACTGAACGATATAGTTGTTTAAGGTACTAAAAATGGTAAAGACAGATTCTGCTAGGCTTGTGCTGCTTAATGCTCAGTTAATGAACAAATGTGTGAGGAGGCAGCCCTGACCTTGGTGCCTCTACTGTAGCTCCTGCCAACACTACCAAATGAACAAGCTCTCAGGTCTGCTATCTCAGTCAATGGGTTGAGGTGTTGCTGGACAACTGACGACAGTAGCTAGAGTAGGTGATGAGGGAAGTGTGTGTGTGCATTTGTGTGAGTGTATATAGGCAATGTGAGCGTCCGTGTGTCCTTGCGTTGCCTAACCTTATCATGGTGAGGTGGCAAATATCTCAAACGACTCCACATATAAGAACACGTGTGGGAAAATTGTCAGTGCGAAGTTGTTGCTTCACACTATCAGGTCCCCCAGAGCAGCATCTGATCCACAGTCCTTCCTTATATAACGAAGGCTGGAAGATGTGATGGGACTAAAGTTTGTGGGTCCTTCAGCCAAACAGATTTCTTGCAGCAAACACCCGCCTCTGATATTAGATTACACAGTGGTTATCCATATTGTGTGAAGAGTTTGAATGCATAACAGTGGACAATAGTTCACTGAACTGGACATTGTTTATTTTATATGTGATTTAGTATCCTTTTCCATATAAGATTATTCATCGAAATTCACAATAAACCACATAGAGCAAAGGTCAGTAATAAACCATTCTACAGATGCAATGATTAGTCAATTAATTGGCTAGTCAATCAACAGGAAAATAATTGGCAAGAAATTTGATGACATCTCAAGTTTTCTGATGCTTTATAAAACCAGCAATATATTGATTAATTCAGAAGTTCATCCAAAGATTAATTGATTGAGGGCCTAAGGACAGAGGGTGTCAAATGCTGTACAGATTGTTAAAACCCTTGGCGCAAATTTGTGTTTTGTGATATTTGGCTATAAATAAAATGTGACTTGACTTGCAGCCTTGAAGCAATCTATAAGACATTTTAGTGGAATTTAATTCATGTGATCTATTAAGGACCATAGCTTTACTGTTGTATATTTTACACCCCAAAAATACCATAATCACAATAAACTCTACTAATACGGATTTAATTTCTTATGAGAATCTAAATAAATTAAATTACATCATCGGCATAAACCAAAATCTTATGCCAAGTAAATGATTCCTCTTCTATCAATGTTCAGCCTCTTAGCAGCAGCAGCAGCTAAAGATACCATAGCAAATGCAATAAAGCACTGAGCGCGCAGCATTCATTGGCAAAAGCAATGTTGAAGCCAGTCTTATTGTTTTACAACTCTCACTGGTTTGAATTAGCAACTATTTTGAGAACTACATTAACAGAAAAACTTCATACAGCAGAACATCTGCTTTGACAATCACGTTCATAATCCACTTTCACCACATATCTTTCTCTCCTTGTTGGTCTCTCACCATGTATTCTTTCTCCCTATGGGACCTCCCCTGTCCTCTTTCTATCCAGATTATCTGACCATATTAGGATGTCATGTGGAAAGATTAGGTTTGTAGGGAATATGATTTCAGTGTCATTGACAAAGGCTCTGAAAATGTGAATGTTCTTCATTTTGCTCTGTCTCTTTCTTTGTCTCCTGTGTCACATGTGATCTGCCCTATTTCCTGCTCTTATGATCCAAAAACAACAATTTGAGAAAGGAAGATTCACAGCACAGTGTAATTCTGCTGTGTTATGTGTTTCATGGGTGATTAATGATTGGACGATGGGGAGTTTAATTAACATTGTGAACACAGTGTACAAAACCTAAATGAACCTCTACGTTCTGTAGCCACAATGCAAATACGGAGGGATCAATACTTGCTATTGATTAGTGGATGTTAGAAACCAGGGCACAGATTGGGTCTCTCTCTCGCTCTCTCTCAGTGTCACATAGCCCTCTGTCTCAGGCCTATTTCACTCGTCTTTTATACTTGAGGCTTAGTTATATTCACTTCACCTCACAAAACAGATTTTAATCATGTCTAATAAGCACAAAGGAGCAACTACAACAGCTGTAAAAAATATCAAACAAATGCAAAAGAACACTTTACCACACTGCAGTGACCTTTTAATTTGAGCCTATCTGATCAATAGAGTTCTAGTGAAGTGCTGATATGGTGGCATCATTCATATGTTGCAACAACTGTGGCTGAAAGTTGCGGCACCAGAGCACCAAAAAGTAATGGGTGTTGTGTTGTAATCAGTAAAATACAAATATTTGGTGACACTAGGATTGAGTATGTCTCTAAGGCATTAAAATTTAACATGAAGGACTTCGTCAAAAAATTTTGACTTTTCCGGATGGTGCTGCTTAATATTTTTAACACATTCACAAGTATGTATTTTCTTTTACGTTTTAGTTTTAGTTTCAGTGTAGTATACTATCGAAATCAGCTTGCAGAAACAACTTGCATATAAGAGTAAGCTACTCCACACTCATGATGGCCAGCATAAAAGTAAAAGAAATCACAAGCGATGCAGCAGACCCAGATCTGGTGCGTATCACCCACAGTGCAATTCCATCAGCAACAGCTGGATATCCAGGTTTGTTATGCTAGTAGTGGCTAATGTGGTCTTGTGCTACAACCCTCAAGCAGAGATGAGGAGCAGGTCACAGAGATGCGATAACACTATCACTTCTTTCTAATTCTACAATCACAGATTTTTGTTCAATTTTCAAATTTATAATCTTCAGCCCCAGTGGACGCTACTCTAGTGACATCATCATCATCTTCTTCATTATCATCAGACAATTTATCAGACTTCACACAGCTCCCTCTAGACCTCCCAAAAAAAGGCTTTATACAACTTTTTTTTCACAAATGCAGCAGTACAATAAGTTATCCATCACACTGAATTTAGTTTTTTGTGCATTAGTCAGAATTATAATAATCACAAACATATAAACACATTTAAAATGTATGTCTAGACATAATGACCCATATTATTTTGAACACCATGCACTGTGTACAGTTAGAGTTGGTTAGCAAGTTAGTTAAACATTGTGAGCAGACATTTGAAAGTCATCAATGAACAACACACACACTCACATTTACTTTTGTCACTTTTCTGGGGACACAACTTTTGTCCCCATCTAAGACAAGCCGTCCCCAATTAACTGGTCTCTAGTCTAACATTTGACCCCCAAAAGTAGCCTAAATCATACCCACACACACCACACACACACGACGTGAGACTTGACTTGAGACTCATCCTTAATTGACTCGACTCGACTCAGACTCGAGATTTGGGACCCGTGAACAATCTTCATTTCATTACTACCACCAAGGAGGTTGCTCAAAGTCTGTGTGATTAGCTCAGATCTACAGAATTTAATTACAGAAAAATCCAATGAGAGGAAGGAAACCATTAAAATCAAAATATGTCTGGTGTTGTATTTACTACTGTACTGTTCAGTCTGAACTGTAATCTCGCACCCTTCTTTATACAGAGGATAGTGAAAAAAGGAACTACAGTTGAATGTGCCTGTTCTATTTCATGTATTGTTCGACAAATCATCATAATCAATTTATCCTCTGTTTACTACATGATTCTTCTTAAGTGTGACACAGGCCATAGCCTGTGTGATGGTGTCTCCAAATAGGTTTTGGCGGTCTAATCTAAGTCAAAAGTCCCGGGCTGATTTCTATTTCCGCTCCTTCCCTGTTGTATGTTGTTTGACATTGGTTTTGGCGAAGCCCTGCGCTCTACTGAGAGCATTTTCTACATTTTATATTTTTGGCGTATTAACATTAAGAAAATGTCTGATGAGCTGAATGTCATTCCCTCCCTTATTGTCATGTGTAACTTTATAGATGAAGCGGTGATGATAATGCAGTACATGCTTTGAATTCCTTAGATATGATAGTGCAGTGTTGTAAGCAGTATGGACGACGAGCAGCAGATGATAGAAAGCTCATTACAAACATTAGAGACTTGAGACTTGACTTAGATTTGCTATAAATGACTTGTGAGCATCTGTGACACACACACGCACACTTGTACTTCTATCTTAACCTAAACCTAATTCTAACCCTGAACTTTAAAACCAAATCTGAACCTTCACAGCCTTTCAAGTTGTGAAGCCGGTCCAAAATGTCCTCATTCTGTAAGGTCTATAACTCAAACTGGTCCTCGTGAAGATAGAAGTACAAGTTCACACACACACACACACACAGACACACACACACACACACCATACACACATGAAAACATCTGATAATAAGCACAAGTGTGGAGTCATCTTGGCATCAGGCCTTATTCCATCTAATTGAAACTTTTCCGCTGCCATCCCTCCCTCAGCTCCTCAGCTGTGAGCAGTGATCGAGGTCATTGTATGATGACGACCAAATGTTAATCAGGGGAGTTAAGATGGTGCGAGTTAGAATGTGCTGGTTAAAACTCTGCACAATTCTTTTCTAATTAAGAAAATACTCAAGATACTGAAAAGTACACAATCGAGACTGATAAAGTTACACCTACCATTATTACATTATACTATTTTATCTCATTTATACTGTTTTACCTAATACCTATTCTGTAAAATAAAACATTTGTAAATAAGTAAAATATAGTTTCATGGGAACTGTCTTTATTAGGTCTTTATTAATGCCCTCACAAAATATAGCCTAGCCTTAAAAATGACCAAGAAGTTCAAGTAACACTTCTCTGACATAGCATATCCAATTAACAATTTTTTAGCTTCCCAAAGCTAGTAATCATTTCCTGACTGTTGTATTGGATTGAATGACAATGTACACAGGTTTCTATTTCTCTAGTTTGTGTAAATTTACAGAAAAAAAAAAAAATCCAAATTTCAAGTTACTGCAAGCTCACCAGTCACCAAAGATCTCAACACAGCACTGCGCAAGTCCACAGCATGTCATGACTGCATCAGCTGCTTTCGCCCTATCTACCCATGAACAGCACAGAGTGATGCTCTTTGCTCTAGCACATGCATCTGAAATGTGCACAAAAAGCAACGTGTCAGGGGCCCCCAGAATGTCTGCTTATGACGACGTTGTCAGTGTCCAAAGTGAGTGCATGACTAAACTATTCTATAAATGCATATTTAATATCCTTTTGGAAATGAAAAGATGGCACTTTTGTAGAGTTTGATGTTATACACTTGTGTCGTAATATCAAACAGACATGAATTGGAAAAATGCTGAATGTAGAAATCAGAGCAGTTAAACTGTCTGGAGTAAAAGTACACAGCCATGCTGCAGTTGAATTGCAATATTGATGTATTGATACTATATCACAATATCATATTATACTGTTGTATCATTTATTCTGCCTCTTTTTAAAATCCTCAATTAAAGTGGCTTGACTGGGAAAAAAATTATGTTTTAATCTGCTTCTGGAATTAAAAACAAAAAACAAAATGGGGCATGACGTTTGAATGACGTAGGCCTTAACCAAGCAGAGTGGGTCCAGCAAAATATGCTATTAAGTTGTATTATGGGAAAGTGGCATCCAGGATTTTTGTAGGTTGAAAAAAAAAAAAAAGTGGTGTTTTAAAAATAAAACACCTTGGGTCTCTGTTTCATCAGTTTTGACCATGTTTTTTGTTTTTTTTAATCCGTCATTCCCATGTAACCTAACTTTATATATGTGCAATACTACACTGCTGGAGTACCCTTTAACATCATTAGCTATGTTAACTTGCTAACTCCCTTGGATGCTTTGTAATAACTTATTATGAATTATGGTTACCGTAAAAAAATGTTGAGTTGACTGTGGCTCATTTTACAGAACAAATCGAGTACAAAATTGAACCATGAGCAACTTTTAAAAGAGAATCAGCTGGGGAAGAAACTGCTGTCATCTTATAATCAGAATCAGAAAAACTTTAATGATCCCTGTGGGGAAATTGTTTTTATTTTAATCCGACCTCTTTAACCCATGTTTCTCCCTGAAAAACCCTGACCCATGCCTTGCTTGATTTATCTACCAGTGTTGACACGGCAGCAATAAATGTTTGAAACCTGTCTATCTACCTGTGTGTAGGCAACTAGCTGCTGTACTGTACATTTTGCAAAGAAAATCATACTTTCAAAATCACAATACATGTGTACTGTACATGTGTTTCACAGCAGTTTGTCTCACTGTGTTTGTCAGTTGTCCAGAAGCATTACGTCATTTTAAAACCTATTTCAAAATACAGCTGTGTTTTCTATCAGTTCACAACTCACAAAAACAAAAAAGGATTAAAGTCTCAATCATCAGGGCACACAGAGCTCTCTGGACAACCTTATCTGTTCAGTACTTACTCTGTCACTGCTTCATTGCTCACTGTTCATCTATAGTAACATCTTTCTATTCCTGCACAGTAGACCTACACATTAATTTGCCAGAAATGAATGTAAAACTATAATATTCCAACTTGAATGACGATTTCATTCAAATGACTTTGAATGAATTTTTGATAGACAACCTCCCTCCTAGATAAGCTGTTATGTGAAAAAATACATTCAAGGCAAAGTAACCTGGAGCCTATAACAACCCTTAAAACCAAAATTCATAAACAGCACTTGTGTAAGTATCACCGGGGCGGTTGGTGTAACCAAAACCCAGATGTGCAGTTCTGCAACATCTGCCTGATGCCTTTCAGTTCTGCTACAGGGGTTAAAAAGCGTGTTGAGTTCACCTGCTTTTTATTGGAAATTAAAAGTTCACAGGTAGTTTACGGACAATCCACTGGCCACGAAGGCAAAATTGAATCGGCAGTGATTCGATGAACTCAACTTGAAAGTATATTCTAACCAAAAGTGTTGATAAAGAACTTCCTGCGCAGTGAAATGCAGTCAGCACTTACCCTCTGCTGACATTTTCCTCCCGTTAATTCAGCGTGGTGTGACGACCTAAATGTACTTTCACTTCCGTCTTTAACCGAATTTAATGGTTGATAAATTCAATTTAAACGAATAAAACAAAACTGATTGGAAACCGTGCGCGAGCCGTCCGGTGCTGGCGGTGCTGTCATCTGTCCACGAGCCCTCAGGTGGAGCATGAGCGCGCTCACGTTGCGATATCTGTCCCCAGTGGGACACTGCACGCGCCTCTCTGGACCGCCAGAGTGACCTTGTCATATCACAATGACTGATTCATCGATATTAAATCAGAGTTTATTTGTTCAATACGCGTGGATTATTGATCCCGACTGACTGACTTCATTTATTCAAAAACCTTTCAACCTTTCTATTAACATTTTTTTCATATAACAAAACTGTCACACAAATGGCTTATGACTTAAATAGCATTTTTTATGTACGCTACATGTAAAGATATCGCAACGTAAAACTATTTTAGTCTCTAGTTTATTGTTGATAATAACATTAATGCCTTTATACATTTCTGGGCTAATTAAAAAAATAGTCTTAACATTTTAACCTTCTTCAATTTGTCTGCAATTTTTAATGTCAGACCAGACCAGACTTCAGTTTTGTGGGTGTGTGTGTGTGTGTGTGTGTGTGTGTGTGTGTGTGTGTGTGTGTGTGTGTGTGTGAGAGAGAGGGAGAGAGAGGGAGACAGCGACAGTGTGTGTTTACTAATACTTAATCTGATTTAATCTCAGTCAAGGCGCCCAAGAAGTGACCTATGATGTCATGAGCTCAGTCATTCTATGGAAATAAGGATCAGATTGAAGATGACTGAGAACCGACATAATGCAGCAGCCACAACAATCAGCTGCATCCAACAACATAAGCTTGTAAACATTTGGATACAAAAACCTTGCGCATTTATGAAAACGGCTACAAAACTATGTATAGTGCATAATCTCAGTCTGTTGGTACGAAAAATATGTTGACATGACAATAAACCTTATCGATGTCACATGGATTACACATGACCTGTCATTTTAAATTGCATAAGTGTTTGAGTAAAAACACACATTGTAATTGACCTGTGGAAAACTCTCCGGGAGGGGAGGGCAGGGGAGGGGCCGCAGAGACACAGAAAGGAAGTGATGTGGGAAAGCATGATGTCAGTCTTTGTAACAAATGAAGGTTTACACAGAATCAGCAGAATGATATTAATGTAGATCAAATTTAGGAAAACCAGAGACATAAAATAAGAGAAATCACTCCACAGCTGCTTCTGGTAAAGCTGTATAAGATTATAACAGAAGTGAGATTTTTGCCTACTGATGCCGGGCGAGTTGTTGGGATAACACACCAAGATTCAGCAGATTCAAACACTGCAGAAGAGTGTTTGAAAATCATTTAAGAGCAACCTCTTCGTGAGTGATTGGCAACTCGGTCGATGAATTCTCCTGATGGGGGAATTCAGAGAAATTACATTTTCTTTTTTGTCACATGCTTACTACCAATGCCTTGGTGGCCTTAGGGTTTAAGGTGCAACGTCCTGCAACGTCCCAGGCTGCCAAACAGCCTGGGACATTTGATACATTTCCTCCTCTATCTCAAATTCAAGTACTTGTTTTTGGCATGAAGGTTAAAGTTATTGCTTAAGTTTCTATCTCTCTTTCTTTCTCCCTGCTCATTTCTTGTCATCTCTCTCCTATCAATTCTCTTATAAAATGCCTGAAACCACTTTAAAAAATATGGTAAACTATGCGTTACTGTGAGCCTCCATGTGTCATGTAAATAATGCCTGACTTGATTTGATCATGGAGAACCGGTGCAGCCATTGTAGCCTAAAACAAACAATGAGAAACGTGCATCTGGGACAGAACTTTCCTTTTTACTTCTTTGACTAGTAATGATGCATAAAACCACCAGCCGTGCTCATTTCTAGTCAACTCAATGATGAGCCAACATTTCCACTGTTTAGCTTTGATCGTGGGTTACTTTCATACAATGGTATTTACAATGAAGCATTTAATGTACATCAGTAATTTGGAAACTTCAGTTTTTATCATTTAGCGGGAACATCTGCAGCAGGGTGGCAGCATGAGGAGGGGGATTAACTTTGCTTTGGACACTCCAGGTTCAAGCCCTTGTGTTGGAAAGCTGTCGTGAGTCCTCACTGAAGCAATGTGCAATTAGTCCATTATTATTACTGGATGACTATGCTGGGACGCAATACTGATTCTCTGCCACCAGTGGGCAGATTGAAACAATTTTTGCATCCATCAGTGACCCTGCAGTTAAAAAACTGTGCATCAATTTAGGACTTGAAAGTTTTCATTCTAAACTGGTGATTAGCTGCAGATTGACCAGGGGCCATGCACCTGGTTTCTGAGGGCCTAATTACAAGCCAAGATTTTAAATCAGCAGCTGTGCAGACACTAAAGGAGCAGAACTTCACACCCTTAGGGTGTTTTACGACTTAGAAGATGCTAACCACAGATGAAAGGAGAGAAATGGATGTCAGTATTAATTCGTTTTTTCTAAAGTAAAAGTGGGATTTTAGTCATTTTTCAGTCTATTTCATTCCTCCTTTGCACCTATTCACAGTTAATCCTGGGAAGGGCATTACTAAACTAAGAGTTCACTTCCCTGCAGGCTGGCTGGGTAGATACTGCTGCTATGATAACGTTGCACGTGTGCCTGTCTGTAAAAGGCTGATCTGATTTCTGCAGATGGGGCAGCAAACCCAGGCTCGGCGTCTTGTAACAGGTTCCAGACTTTGTCATGGTCACACAAGATCCAAATATAATGCTCAGCTTCAGGAGTAAGCGAATATTGGTTCAGTGTGTGCTGTCTGCCCTCTGCAGACGTCAGGGGCCAACACAGAAGACATATACTCTGCACTTCAGACAAGACATTGGGAGACTGCACTCTAAAAACTAAATATCACAAGCAAATATCTTCTCAGGTCATGAATACTGCTGAATCAGTTTAAGAGCAAAGGGCAACGAGACCTAAGTTGGTGTATTCTCGGGTTGTAGGTATCGATTCATTTACTGACTGTTTTCTTGATATATTGTTTGGTTTGCAGAATGTCATCAATCAACAAAAATGCATGTATTGTTTTGTCTGACCAATGGCCTAACATCCACTGATATTGAGTTTATTATCACATAACACTAGATAATCTTGATCGCACCAGAAAATCTGAACATATTCACATTTGAGGATCTGGAACCAGTGAGTTGTTGCCCATCTTTAAGAAAAATGTGTTAAATAAATTTTCAAAGCAATGTATGAAAAAAAAGGCACATAAGGAAGAATGACAAGAGGTAAATCAGGGTACACACACACGCTAAATACCAGGGTGTACTCACACACAGAATAGACTCTTGGCTTGGTATTGAAGGAACAGGAGAAATTTGATGTGCAACTGTAAAGACAGACAGGCAGCGGGGGTGGGGGATCAATAACTCATCACAAGTTGTGAATCAGCCAACAACCATTTGTCACACACACGAAAACGTCCGCCCATTTAATCAAGGCTACGATACTGAGGACGGTCAGCCCGCAGGCAATTTGTCAGTCAGTTTGCTCAGAAATGGGTAAGCTAATTAATGAAATGAACGAAGACAGCAAGGACAGCCAGGAAAAGGTTAGGGAGCTGTTAGTGTTTGCAGGTTGGGCGTTTGTCATACTGTGACTACCCACTGATTAGACATGTTACAGCCCCTTCTTTTGGGAGTGCTGCATAAATAGATGAAGATATACAGAATAATAAAGACTGTTTTTTCAAGGGAGAACGAGTGTGATCTCAAGCTCCATTTTGTTTTTACATGCTCAACCTCTTGTGAACTCCCAGTAGCACAAAGATATCTCAGGGAGCGTTTGGCCTCATGTTATCTCGACACTTCAGGTGCAGAAACCCCAGACTATAATGTGTAGCGGAGAATGTTTCTATGTGACCAGCACACAATATGTATAATGAAACACGTCAGTTTAGTATGAAGGATAAACTCCAGTAGACCAGGCTGTCCTAGAGTTTTCTCTTTCCATTAATAAAACAAATATTAACTGAAGTATGGAGATCAGATAGTATCTACTGTATATACAGTACAGCTGAAACAGTGAGTCGATTAGTAGAGTAGTTGATCAGCCGAACGGCAGATAAATGATCTGCAGCAAATTCAGTGATTAATCCTAAAAAAGTTGTTTTTCAAACCAACACTTCCTTGTTCCTGCTCATCAAATATGTGGTTTCTGCTTCTGCTCTTTGTTTTTCTTTTAGAGCAAATTGAATACTTTTTTAAATTGCTGGTCACACAAAACAAGCAATTTAATGAAGTCACCTTTGGCTTGACAAATTGTGAAAAGGCAACTTTTTGCTATTTTTAAAAATGCCCTACACAAGGCAATTATTGCTGGTAATTAATTAATTCATAAATTAATCTGCAGATTATTTGACAGTAAAAATAATAACTGGTTGCAGCATTAATATATGCAGTAGATATGGTCAAACATTTTATGGGATATTTCAGAAAATAAAATAATGTATTACAGTTAAAAACACAAATGTTATGAGAAGTTATTAAAATCTACATGGCACAGTCTCCAGTTATAATCAGTGACCCGGTCCTCACATTGACCGCTGCAGTCACAATATCAGCACAGAAAAACAAAGGAGCACTTGAGTAATTTCTCAATGCTATCATCTTCATACGTTCTGTATTTGCATACTTGAGATTGATGCAGACGAATTAATAGGGGGGAGACACGCGCACTGGAACAAAGACCACAGCTCAGGTAAATGTAATTAAAAATCATATAATGTGTTTTCACAGACTGAGATTGATGTGTTCTGACAAAGACAAATAAACAGCATAGTACTCAGACCCTTTCAGCCCCCCTACTCTTTTTTTTTTCCATGTTTGCATGTTAAAGTTAAGCAACATTTTTTTGCCAAATGTCTGGTTTCACAGTTCATAATCATCTCACTCCTTTTCTCCACCTCTATGTAAATTTGATACCAAGAGAGCACCTACTATCCCTTCAATAAAACTCCTTCACACTCCTCACTCCTTCTCCAGTCCCATCTAATAAATGGTTTTACCTGTCCATCTCCTTGCATGAGGAAGCCTGGGTTTCTCATGCCTCTGCGCCCCCCCCCCCCCCCCCCCTCCTATTTTGGCATGCCTGTGCCAGGTATTTGTTCAAATTCCTCACACCCCGTGGGGATAGGTATGTCTCCCCCCCCCCCCCCCCCCCCCCCCCCCCCCCCAGTCCCTCTCTTGTCTTTACTGCCTGTCTCTGTCTATCTTATGTACGCCAGTACGTGTATGAAGTAGCCAACATGGACTCCCCACCACCAGCATGAGGCACACAGCCTACACATTTTACTGGCTAGTCACAACTAAATAATTTCCAAGTTGTTCAGCCTCTTGAAGCTGGCAAACCACAGCTGTGGGTTCTACAACTGCTGGGCCAAAAACAACTCAGTGGATAACAGGCAACTGTAAGTTGCTTTTGATAACTGCTGAAAGACCCGTTTATTCAGTGATGTTGTCCGAGCTTAAAGTCAGGCCACTTATTAAATCTACCAGTTAAACTTTTCCTTGACATGGAAAAATGTTGTTACAGGCGAGTATACTGATAATTAATTTCCTCTATAATTTAAACACCAAATCATTGTATAAAGTTCTTGCGGGAGTGTGAGACGCCGTGTGTTTGAATACGAGCTGATGTGGTATTGACATTGGGTCAGAGTTGAAGTGCATTAGTTATTGCAGTGCGTCATGAAATGACAGCAAATCCCAATGATACGCTGGCTGAGTAGGTTTGTCTCTCTGCCCTGCCCACAGAGTCTAAACTCTCCTGAGTCAAATTCAATCAATCATACTGGAATCAACTGTGCAATTTTACATTTGCTTACATTTTGCAGGTATCCAGCAGAAAACGAGACACATTCACAAAGAGAGCCAAGTCCCAGGCAACAGGACTGCCTGACTTGTTTCTGTTGTCAGGGTTCAAGTCCATGACCTTGCAGTTACAGAACAGACTTCTTGACTCAGTATTCCAACATATACTGTCTCTATCTTAACTCTCTGTGTGTACTAACAATGAAAGTGAGTGTAGATTAAAGTAAAAACACATCTAGAGTCCAAAAGGTCAGATCACTTGTCAGTGAAGAACTGTTTATCTTCGTCACTACATTCTTTTGTTTTAATATAAATCATTCCTTCAAAGTGCATCAGCAGACTGAATAAACTTGTTCCCTCTCTTTATGTTAGAAAAAAACATCCAGGTTACATAAATCCTTCACAATAAACTGGTTTCAAACTTTAAAGCAGAGGCCATATCTTTGACTTATACAGCACCTGATTATTTGCCAAAATATGATGTTGCAATACCATTTATGGTCAGATTCTTGACTTTCATGGAAAGACTTTGCTGTGCGTTCACAGTGAGATTTATGCCTGGTTCAAAGGTATTGAAACCATTAGAGAGTCATCAAACCATGATCAACTTACAGTAAATGTGGCTCAAACAGACACAAACATTAACTTTATCTGTGTTTTAAATTCTTATACCACTGCTCAGCACAGCTGTGGGCTGGCTTACTCAGAATGCTTTTTCAGTCATAATTCAAACTAACTGAAATGGGCAAAAAGCAATTATCATAGAGTGAATGTTTTTAGGAGGAAACCTGTTTGTTTTCCACATTGATTCTCAGAAGTTTTCAAGCAGCTTTCAACCACAAATCCCATTTGATAAGGCCAAAATAGACTGTTCAGATATCTTTCCTACCACTATTAATTGTTGGAGAGTGAAATCTATAATTCGGGAGGTCATTGTTATATATTCTGTCACTGTAGTGCTTCCAATGAATGAAAAAATAAACATTTAATTCACTCTGTGGGGGGCTCCCGGGACCCCAGGTCAGGCCAACACAACGTTATATTAATATTCAGTCCTATGCAGGATAGGCCCCCTCACTCAGCATCCCATCCCACCCCCTTTCCACTCACACACACTCCTCTCCCTTTGACTCAGACACATCAAAGACTGAGCTGAGGAGACAGAGCTGCGCTGAGGACTGGACAGGACAGACAGCGGAGATCAGATCGCAAAGTTTGGAGTGAAGATTTTCACCGTATAAACTACACCGCCTCCTCCTGCTGAAGATAAAGATAATCCTGATTTTGTGTCAGAAGAGGTCAGAGGGGTTTCATGACAACACATGAGCAACAGAGGGAGATTTCAAAATGGAGATGGAGCTTTTTCACCAAACAAACCCATGGAATATTATTTTCTCAGCATCTGGGATTAAACTGTTCTAGGGTAAGTTTGAGAGAAAAGAAAAAAAAAAACACATCTGGAGAATTAATGACTGAGTCTATATAAATACTGTGCGGATTATAGGCCTGTTGCATATAGCCCTTTTTCTGTAGCATTCATAAAGGTCCCAACACATGCAAGAGCGTAATGTGTTGTTTTTCCTCAGGCCACTTATATCTCAATATTAATATGAATATGATATATGCCTATAACATGTGAAACCAATGTCCTTTATAAAGTTAGTGCCTGGGCTAAATAGAAAGTGGCCTTCAATTTATTTCTAACAGCGTGGTCTTCAAATATGTCCTGTCAAAGCCAAGTTGAATCAGATTGCTGGCGCCTATTGACAAAACAGAATTATTTGTCTATTTAAAAATCCATATATATGCTTTTGCCATCTGCATCAAAGATTGTAGTTGAGCTATTGGAAGAATTTGGCTGAATGGATCTAAATAATGGAACGGCTTTTTGCTTCTTCGGCCCTGCGATGAATGAACCTACCCATAGCTGTTATATAGAGGGAGCCGGTAACGTATGGAGGCGCGCAGCACCGCGGGGGTTTGGCTGCTCCTCCATAGTTCAATAGTAGCTCTTAACCCCGGAGCCGCCTGGGTCACCATGTGTCATACAGGCCGGTTCTGTCAGGCACCCCGCGTCCGCTTTGATGTCGCGGCAGATTACATTTCTCCACAAGATCATCAGTCTTGAACGAGTAGTGTTTGGCTTTTTTCTCAAACGACAATAATGTCACAAAGAGGATTGTAAAATATATAATAAAGTATAATTGGCTAAATATGCGGTTCATTCTTTAAAATCAAAGTATATTAGATGAAGTCAAACACAGCGGCTGTCTTCAGTCCTGACCGGCTCCCTGCGCTCTCCACTGACTCGGCATGCACGGGTCCGCGTCCAAACCACCGGTGCGCAAAAACGCACAACATAAACCGAAAAATGTAAACTAAAGTTTGCCTATTTAGAACCTCTTTTCATGAACCAACTTTTAAGGCATATTACTTTTAGGATTTCTTCGTATCCCACTTAGCCTAATTGTTGCCCAACTGCTGACCTTAAGAAGAAACAAGCCTTTGGAGGTTTCAGTCTAGATTTACAGCCTTCAAACGGAGCCCTCCTACTCTGAAAATCCAATTATTTTACTAAAACCATGACAGCCTTGCCTGGCTCCCTGTGAAACTATAAAACTGTAAAGGCTGTGCCAACTAGAGCAGGTTTCTGCTAAAACATAAACCATCCTGGTTAAGCTGACATTTTCATTTCTACATGTTTATATGACTTTATTTACTTTATCTGGTGTCACCAAAAATATACTGAACATAAATGACTTTGAAGCGCCCTCAGAGCTACAAAAACGATATGGATATCGGTTTTGTAGCTTTGCTGTCTTTAACCACTCTGTCAAACAAAAAATATCCACAAACCAGGCCATGACAAAGAGGAAAATCGTGATGAAAACTAATAAAATATTCTTCTGTTGTCCTCTCCACCTGTTTTTTTCCTTTTGACCCCCTCCACCCCACCTCCCTTCTCTGTCTCTGCTGAAACGGCATCTTCTATTTTGCATCTGAAACAGACCTTTAAGCATTAATTGGCTGCATTCTTGATAACTTTCAAAACGTCACATTATGGACCTCTCAGGTTCTTTGCCTCCACCTTCCCCATATACCTTCCCTGTCATCCCCAATGTCTCTTTGCCCTCCTCCTCTCCCTCCATCTCTCCATCACCCAGCCTGGCATCCACAGCTCTTTTCTGTTCGCTCCTCTCCCTCCTCTCGTTGCTGGGCATCACAGGAAACCTGTACACTTTAGTCCTCCTTCTGAGGCGTAGGAGAAGTAGAAGACGTTGCGTAGGGCCAAACTGCTGCCTAATGAGAGTACCTGTACCATCCTGCCTTGCCAACTCCTCCTCCCCTTCAGCCTCCCCCATCTCCTCTTCTTCCTCCTCCTCTTCCTCTCTTCACCTCCAGGTGCTGAGCCTTGCTCTTGCTGATCTGCTCTACCTTTTCACTGCTCCCTTCATCGTGTACGACAGCCTGGCATCTGGCTGGGCCTTTGGTGAGCTGGGCTGTCGCCTCCTCCTGAGCCTGGACCTCCTCACCATGCACGCCTCCATCTTCACTCTGACTGCCATGAGTCTGGACCGCTATCGGGCTGTGGCTCACCCCCTGCACACCTCCTCCTCTAACTCCTCTGGCCTGCTGCGTGTCAGTCTGGCCTGGGGGCTGGCTGTGGCTCTTAGTCTGCCCATGATGATCACCCTGCACCTGGAGGATGGGGAGAACCAGGAGGGCCAGCTGTGTGTGCCGGCATGGGACGAGCAGAGCTCCAAGGCTTATTTGAGTGTGTTGTTCTGCACCAGCATCCTTGGCCCCGGGCTGGCCATCGGAGCACTGTATGCCACTCTGGGCCGGCTTTACTGGGTGTCTCAGACCCGGCCGGCCTGGGCCACTGGGAGCAACTCTGCTTGTCCTCCCCGTGCTCCCAAACCCAAAGTCCTGCTTCTCATCCTGGGTATTGTCCTGGCCTTTTGGGCCTGCTTTCTCCCTTTCTGGATCTGGCAGCTGCTGCCTCTGTACCAGCCTGACATGCTGCGGACAGTACCAGTGGGGACACAGGTGACAGTGAACCGTATCCTCACTGGGCTGACCTATGGAAACTCTTGTGTGAATCCATTCTTCTACACACTATTGACGGGAAAACGAAGACACAACAGGCAGACGCTGACATCAGCAAATCAGCTCTGCCGCAAGAGCAGTCCACTGCAGTAGTGCTGTGTCTCAGTCAGTAGCAGAGACAATAATGTGAACGTGTACATACATGTGTGTTTAACAGCATGCAAACATATGAAAAGATACTGTACTTGAATGCTTCATGAGTTCCACCATTGGCACCAAAGACAATTGATTTAGCCTTAGCCTAAAAACTGAGGAAACAGAATGACAATAATGACAGCACTTTGGATAAATGCTTTGTGAACGGACAATATTTCCTATTAGGAGATTAAATGTTAATTATATTCTGGTTTTACCAGCCAAAAAAAAAAAGACAATCTCTGTAATGTGTCACCTAATAAATGTTTTCTCTGTAGAATTTCTCCAAACTTTGGTGGCCATATCAAATAATGCCTCTAATTGCTGTAGTAACCAAGTTTACATACACAGTCTGGTTTTAAATGTTTTATTGATATTATTTTTGTGACTATGGCAATGTAATACAATGTCATTTTTTTTTTTTTTTACATAAGTGGTTACTACAGTAATTATATTTATCACATAACCAAAAGCAATTTAACTAAAATCAACAGATGAACAGTTTTATTTTGTAAACATTTCCAGTAGAAACCCTGATGCACTTCTGCTTGTTTTCAGAGAAATATCAAAGAAAATGTTTGTTTTTGAACGACTGGTTGTAACTGGTCAGGGCCTTGTTGGGACATTTTTCAGAGACATTGTTTGTTGACATAATGAATTATGTTTGAGCCGGTCAACAGTCTTTTGTTCGCTTCCACTGACCCCTGACATATCTAAAACAACTCACTTTTTTTATAATCATGACCTGCATGTTGGGTTTGAAAATGTACTTATTATTATGAATCATGCATTGCTTTGCATGGCCTCAATTTGTCTTGACTGTAGCTGATGTTTATAATGATGCATAATATATAGCCTCGAATAAAGAGTATGCTTCCTGTAATTCACTGTTTCATTGGATCTTTATCTATAGGCTCTATAGGCCCAGCAAATAAAGAACGCTATATGGATATAACATGGATATAACAGATGTAAAAAGGAGTAAAAGTCAGGGAAACAACAATGATGATGTGTGCTAAGAAAACCCCAAAAAACACAATATCCCAAAACTGCTTTGTGAAGAGAAGTCACTGAGTCACATTCATATGCTGTTTGTGTGTCTGTGTCAGCACGTCAGCAATAGAAGGTCTTCCCCGCTCTTGTGTATATACTCACTGGCCGGTGTTTCTGTGAATCCCTGTAGCAACGCTCCGTCTCTGTCTGTCTGACTCAAAGGCTGCACTGTACTGTATCGCAAACCCTGCTGCTCTTTGACGCAGATGAGCAAATATTGTTGTTTGACAGAGAGGAGTAAGGATGGGGATGGGATGATGGGACAAAAAGGGTGGGGCAGTATCGCATGAGCATGGTGCTTTGGTCAGAAACATGGTGTTTTCTTCTTTCTTTTTTTTGGGGGGGAGGGGTGTCTTGATGTTATCGTGCCTTGTTGTGTTGTTTAATAAAATAAATGAAATTATTAAAGCAAAAATTACATTCAAATCTTCATGCTGAAAAGGGTAGTTCTTAAAAAAAAAAAGAGATACACATACTGAATAACTTTCCAAACCACACAGCATGGGGAGAGCAGATAAAGAAGCAGCACTGATCCCTTACGTTTTTAATTTCATCACTGGTTGTTAAGAGCTGGTCTCAAGTGACATATCTGGGCAATAGTGTTTTTCTTTGTCCACCCAAATCACACAGAAGGACCATTAAGTTCTATTAACTGTGGTTAACTGTGTTTTGACTTGACATTCAATAACTTCTGTGAGTACATAATCCCCAGGTAATGACTTATTGGAGTGATTTCATTTTAAATGCAACGTAAAAAAGAGACTCGAGTTATGTGAAGTCTCGGTTTATTTATTTGCGTGTAAAGTGAAGACATGCAGGAACATTCATTGAGGAAACGAAAACCTGAGGTGCTGCAGGAGAAATTGAGCAGCCCTGCAGGGCTTTACTACCATGGTAATACCAACAGGTTGAAGAGACACATACCAAAAGCATTTGTCAAGGGAGCTTGCGTGTTTCTCTGCACTGTGATGCCATTATTTCTGCGGCTGTAGGGCCCTTCTGTAGTCGATGCTGCCTACCATGTGTTTCCATTTACCTGGCCTGGCTACCTCTGAGCATAAAGTTCCCAATGCAGTTATTATCTGGAGCCTTGTGCGGTTACACCTCAGGGGGCGCTTCTGTTGTGAAGTTAATGTAATATCCATCCACCTTTCACAGACAACTGGGGCCCTCTCAGCACATTTGTCCATTTAAATGGAATTTCTTACAGACAAAGAGCTAGCTCCATATACATTTCATATCAGGAGGCCTCATGTGAGATTTGGTGATTTTTGGACCCCTGGGTCATACCAAAATGACACAAGAGATGGAGGGTGTAGCTTGTGTAAAGATAAAACCTTTCCCAAAAAAAGAGTGTGGATATTAAAGCACAGAGAGCTTGTTGCTCAATTTTCAGAGTCTTCGCAGTGGACAGATTTTTAGGTGTCTGTGTATTCTAAAACTCAATATATCAGATGATTAAGTCTTCCCTAGGGTCTGCGGGGATGACTGAGTGTTTGATAAACCTCAAATACACAGTGTTTGGTCAACCCAACCAAATGGATGGAAAATATTGTCTCAGTTGGCAGGCTGGCCGATCTATAAACTTTGTGTTGCTTGTGTTAGTAGTTGCCAGCACAGGCCGTCTTGCTCCAATCATAACTTTTGTCCTCCTGCAACAGAAGCTTCTGATTTCATCCTGAGATTACAGGCAGTGTCCTCCTCCTCTCTAGTCCATGGGGAAAACACAAGGCCAAATATTTTCTTTTGAGAGCGTCGCTCTGCTCTACCTGAAGATTTCATAAAACCAGCACATGTCCGTTTCCTGGAACCACCAAGCATCTTTCCATCCCGGCGCCCCTCGCCCCGCCTGTCAGGCTCTCCTCTTGACCAGTGTTTGAGGCTGCTGCAGGTGCCCCTCCCCTGGGCAGCCTGCTCAGGAAAGCACCCCGCTGCTTAGACGAGACGAGGCCGCAGCCCGGGCCAAATTCACGCTGTGAGGTGTATAAGAGGCTCCCGTTCTCTCCAGACATACACAAAAAAGATTCCCTTAGCAGTCCGCCTCTGCCTGCCCTCCTCTAAAATTCAATTTTCCCATCTGTTTTCCCTCTCTCAATCATTTTTTGTCCCCTCTGCACTTTCTGCCTCGCCTGCACTTTAAATTCCTCTGCAGGGTCTTACCTTATATGACGCTAATGTTTATGAAGTTCACTGTATATTTTAGCATTATGAATGACAAAAAACACTCACTAGAATTCCACCTTTCAACATCTGTAACATCACAGCAGCGTCTATCAAAACGCACTAATTCAAGTTTCATGACACCCGCACATGTAGTGAACACGGTATTAAAAATACTGCTTGTAATTGCTGGTTTGACAGCAAACACTGAAACCTAGGCACTCACAGTGTTTCTTTGTTCAACCCATGGTAACCCCACTGTGAGGCGCCCTCCTCCCCATCACGTCCCCTGACTTCACACCACAGTGTCAGCCGCCAGGATCAGGCCAGACCGAGGCTTGTGTGCCTTGAAGGCCGGAGGTTACATCAACCGACATACACATTACAGTTCACACCTGAGCTCTTACTAGGAAAGACAGTAAATATGGCACGTCTGCCCCTCTCGCTCCTTCTCTCCCTCCCTGCGTTTCACCATTTCTCTGTGCTCTCCTGCTTTTTCCTTCTTGCAGCATACTGCCCGTAAACAGTCATCCCTGTCAACTCAGGCGTCAAAGCTCCCCTGACCTCTGACCTTCTGACACTTAACTCATCTGATCCCCGTGGTTTGTTCATGCAGGAAGGTCATGGCTAAGGAGGGACACTATGCGTTTCCATGACACTGTTCAATATTAGAACAAAAGCCTGTATAGCCTATTATGTATTTGAGCTGAAATCATTAGTTGATTAATTGATTAGTCGACGTGTGACTATGTCAGTACAATCGGTTGTTTCAGTCATTTAAAAAAAACTAAACAAAATCATTAGTTCCAGCTCTTCAGATGAAAAGATTTGCAGCTTCTCTTAGTTTTCACTATTTTCTGATATTAGATCAAATGATCAATCGATTAATCAGGAACATAACTGATCATAATTGAAGAAAATAACTATTACTTGCATTTCAAACAAAGGAATAACAGCTATGAGTAATTTTAATCAATAGTGTCCAAATTAAAAGTTAAATTAAAGGGTTTTAAGCGAGTTTGGTTCAGCACAGAAAAAATAGCAGCAGGTCATTATGCGTGTGTGAGGTTGAAGAGTGAACACTATGGTCTGAAGGTAACGGTTAGAATTAGACTGCCACCTGCAGGACAAATGAAAGAAGAACTGAAGATTTGCAAGCAAACTATTTGGCCCTGTTCATTGCTTAACGTTTCTCCCATTTACTGCTTCACAGCTGCCGCACTGCCAATAAAGAATAAAGGGTTTCTGTATTAAAAATGAGCTAGTTTACAACTCAATGTGTGACAAACATTCAAATTTCTTTGCATTCAGTCTTAAAAAATGCTGCCTGGTTTTATGACTCTCTGCTATTTTATTGCCACTTAATGCTGGGCATACAGCACATTAGGGTGAACATTCAGAGGGAGATGCTGCAGAGTTTCATCCTCCCTGATAAACATGAAGAAGCTACAGTGATAACAATCTAGTGAACACTCAGCCTATATCACAAGGTCAAGTCGAAACTGTATCTAATTTTTTTCTCCACCATATAATGTGGACTGTTCCCATGCCTGTACTCAGCCAGGTACTTCAACAAACCCTTTGGGTGACTACTGATGTTGTACAAACATGATGCTGTGTACTTGCAGATTTTATCAGCTGGGGTTATTAACAGCTATAAAATGGCTGCACTTGTTCCCTGTGTCTCTGTTACACAACATGTTCTTCCTCTTGTCTGTCTTTGCACTGACTAAACTTCCAGCTCAAATGGCTCGGTAACTGACCCATCCCAGTAACAGTGTCCCCAGAGGGGAGGACACCTCCCATCCTGAGGGGTCAACACTACAGAACAAGCTCCTCACCTGGTAAAGAGCAAATATCTTGACAAGAAATATGATTTCATTAAAATAAATAGAATACTGACCTTTTTACAAACAAGATTTATGTCCAATTTAAGTGTACACAAACAATTTTTGTTGTCAAAGCTTGTAAGCTCTTGTATCAACAGTTCAGATGCTTAATTTGAACAGTGATGGAAACAGTTATGCAAAGTTCTACTCAACTGCTGTAACGTAACTTCATTAATACATTATTAATGACAATAAAATCTATTTTTAATAAAAAATAAATGTAGCTCATTAAAAATGTCCCATCAGCTCCGTAAAAGGAGAACACTGATCTTTATGACTTTAAAATGCTGGGATGAGACAGTTCAAACTACATAATGTTAACAGTAAAAAATGTCAAATACAAAATATGTTAAAGTTTTTTTTTTTTTTTTTTTAAGTCAAGATTATTACACTTCTCTTTATAATGGACTGATTGTTCACTGTAATTGGCTTTACACATTTCTTGAGCCAACTAGTTCAATAAAAACATAACTGCAAACTTAAAAACAAGTAGTACTATTGCACAAAACGGTGTGTAATTACTGTAGCAGGAAAAAAATAATCCATTACCTTCCATTACCTCTTAAATTAAAAAAGGCAGAACAAAAATAACTGAGGTCCCAGTAGATGAGCATAAACAAAGCAAGCGCAAAAAACAAGCCATTTCCTCTTACGCACACATGACAGACCATGATCCTAATCAAACTCAGGCAAGCAGAATTTTGAAGACTGTTTTCAACACCCCACAGCACAGGACAAAAGAAATTCAACTAGGGCTGCTGGTTGTTCAATCTGTTGATCCATGTCGCCCCCACACAGCGATCTCACCTTCCACAGAAACCTGCACCTCCTGGCTGTGTCTCTGAGCTCCTGGGTGGTCAGAAACTGAACACCTGCACCTGCCACAGTGACTCTGAGTAACCCAGTGCATCAGAGCGGATTAGGATGCTGTGGTCTGTCTATGTACAGGATGCTGGATGGTCTCATCCTGCATCATCCTCTGGCTGAGTCTGTTCAGAGAGCACACTGTCAGCTTATACCTCTGACCATGTTCAGACTGGAAGATGAAGAGGAGTTTGTGAGCTATTTGCCAAAGAGACATCAATGCTCCCAGTAGGTTAAAAGACAATTAGAGAAAGTAAGCCACATTAAAATGCCATGAACAGGTCATGTTTGCAGAATCATTAAATATATAGGCCCTATTTGAATTTAATCATAAATAGTTGTTTCTTTTTAGTTTATGTTTGCCTTCACAGTGTTGTAACTATGCTAATGAGCCTAACCTAATACAAACATATCTACCGTCCTGTCAGTCAACACGCTGCTTGTGATTATTCTATGAGTATTCAAATAGACATTAATTAGAGATTTTTTTTTTTTTAAATGTGTATGGAAAGTCTGTTTCCTATATTAACTTCACTGTCAAATGCGGAGTCACATTTGATTGATAAGATTTCAGAGGATCGTGTTCAAGTTTTTGTTAGCTGAACACATCGTTCACATTGTTTGCATCTTCAGTGGCACAAAAGGTAAAACCTTTGCCACAAACTAAATCCTGACACGTGTTTTAAAAGTTTCACGAGGCGTACATTTCACAAGCTTTACACTCACATTTTTAAGAAGAAGTGTAACTGCTGAAACCTACCTTGACTAATGTCCTGGCCTGTTTGGACGAGCAGCATGTGCCACGGCTCAGCGCTTCTTTCTTTACTGGAAACTTGAATGTCTCCTCTGGAGAAACTCACCGAGTCTGGCGCGGAGGTGTTGAAAGGCCGGGGCAGGTGAGGCAGGAGCATCACACATCAAACTTTTTTTGATGCACCTGCGCTTGCAAATATATGCTGGTATCTGGCGTCCTCTTCTGGTATTATTGCTAGCAAACAACTTTAACCGGAGGCGGAAACGGCAAGACACGAAGCTAGCACCCAAAACACTGTGTTAGCTGTGCTGAAGTCAAGTGGAGGGTTTTCACGTTTATTTTTACACCGAGAGGAGAGAGAGTAAAACAGGATATTGATGTCATTTTGTGGAACTCAAAACGGCGGGTGAGTGTGTTAAACCGGGGTGGTTTTGTGTTTTTCTGGGGTATTTGAGACGCCGTCCAAATGCTTTCAGTTAGCCGGCTAGCTAGCTAACGCTATCCAATTTATATAATCATGGCGGACTGTTGTCGGGCTGCCACTGTGCACTGGTTCATGCCAGTTTTCTTTAAGTTACATGTTAACATGAAGAATACCTGCGGGTTTAAAGTGTCCCTGCACTTGTGTTTACATGACTGATCACAATAAATCAAAATGATCATTGGGAAAAAGAAGTAAGACCTTAAAGAAACTAATTTCTTGGTTGAAACATAAACAACAGTATCGGTATTAAGGTAGCTAGTTAGCGGCAGGTGTTCTGGGGTAGTTTAGATTATAACAGGATTGACTGTTAGTTCAGTCCCCCTTTCTTTTCCCAATTCATCACATTTTCTCTGTCGTTCCAGCCGCCGCAGCAAATGGGACCAGCCCGGTCCCGCCTCTGGTGGGATGGGGGAGGCTGAAGCTGCACCGACTGGTGCTCTGGATGCTGCAGCTGCTGTGGCTGCCAAGATCAATGCCATGTTGGTGGCTAAGGGCAAACTGAAACCCTCACAGATAGGAACACCAGGACCTCCTGATAAGGTAAGGAGCATCATTAAATAATTAGATCATACACCCGGTGAGTTATCTCATAACTTTACCAGCTTAAACACAGGACCATCATACTACTGTAGTGGGTAATATACAAACAGCTGCCAGTTTATTAGCTACACCTAGCTAAAACTAATGCAGTCCTTTCAGTTTAGCACAGTACAGTTCAACATCACCACAAACCACAGCCTCCAAAAATGATCATTAAGTTGAATCAGCACCTCTTTAAAGATTTCAACACAAACTGTTGGGTGTCCCTAATAAATTGTGAGTTGAGCATATATCGTGAGACAGTATAAATTTTTCAAATACCAGACCTTTTTCTATACCGTTAATACTATGGTAACTATCAGTTTGATATCTCTGATTGTACAAGGTCTTTCTGGGCTATTTTGCAAATCAATGAACATGATTGAATAATGGCAGTACTGGATTAACAGGATTGTAACATCAATTTGATGAGATATCACAATATATTTGATTTTACCTTGGAGCAGACCTCTGTTTAATTATGTTGAAAATAATAGATAAATAATAATAGATAAGAGACTCTCCTCATATTTTCAAATAATAAAATGTTTGTGGTTGTGTAGAGTGATGACTTGGTGTTTAGTACATTAGGTTGCATGATGATTGGATGTGAAACTGAAACTGCCATTTTGAGTTTGCATTGAGACTTCATAATTGCTTAGAAGTGATAATCAAGAAAAGACAAATGAGCTGAAAAAATACTACCAGTCAGTGTAGCACAAGAGTTACGCAGATGATAAAGATGTTCTACACACAGTTATCAGCATATCTCTCCTATTAAATTAAATATTTTCAAGAGTCATCATTACATTATGTCATACAAAGCTATCTGTTGCAAATTTTTTGTGTCTAGTACATCTCATCTTGTTCACCCACATTCGAGATTATAAGTGACAGCCCTAATGTGGGTGAAGAGATTAGTTGCATGTTGAGTAAGTTCACCACAAAATCTTGCTGCCTCCACAAGTTTTCTTCAGATATTTCTATTCTAAATATTGGTATAGTCTCTTGCCTCAATTTAGTGTCAATGACCCCATTTTATTTCGAGTGACACATACTTCATCTCTTGGCTCCTCACTCAGGCTGTGGGTGTTGGGAAGCCTCCAGTGCCAGCAAAAGCCAAAGATGACCTGGTGGTAGCTGAGGTTGAGATCAATGATGTCCCGATCACCTGTCGAAATCTCCTGACACGTGGGCAAACACAGGATGAGGTCAGCAGCAATATGGACAATCCTATCTTACAGATTTAACTTCATCAGCAGGCTTGTGGATTATTTATTAATATGTTTTGTGCCTTTCACATGGTTGATCTGCAGATCAGTAAAGTTAGCGGTGCTGCTGTTTCAACCAGAGGGCGTTACATGACAGCAGAGGAGAAAGGCAAAGCTCTACCAGGGTAACTGATCATCAAACGAGTTGTTTGCATGTTTATTGTTGTCGAGTTAACACAACCTTGTTTCTGCTCTTTCCATACAGGGATCGACCTTTGTATCTGCATGTCCAAGGACAGACAAGAGAGCTTGTTGATAGTCAGTATTTTGTCATACTTATCTTTAATCAGTAATGAATGTACGTCTTCATATGGGCTGTAATTAGACTAATTATTTTTGTCCTTCATTCTCCAGGGGCAGTTAATAGAATCAAGGAGATAATCACCAATGGTGTGGTCAAGGCTGCAACTGCCTCGTCATCATCATCTTCATCCTTTTCCCCCAGTGGGGCTTCAGTCACAGTTTACCAGCAGCACAACCCGCCTCCACCCTCACTGCCCCCCATGACCCACCACAAACCACACTTTCAGTCTGGGGTAAGACAGTTCCCTTTTTGTCATTTTACTTTTCATGATCTAGGATGTCACCATGAAAACCTTAGTATACACCTTAAAATGTTTTACAGTTGTTTTTCTTCCAAAATTACTGACAAGACTAGACAGACTTAAATATCATACTATTCTTTTGCTTGCCTTTGTCCCTTTTTTCATTTCATATCGTTAACAATTACTGTCAACCATTTTCAGTGCATATAGTAGTTTTTAGTTAGAATTTTTTTTTTTACCTCACCTTTAAGCACCTGCAATGTTTGTTTTACATCAGTTTTACTGTTGTTTGACTTCTTGATGACACCGTCTGAAGCACTTGCTCGATCTGCTTGCTGTGCAGCCCTATAATTACAAGCAATGTTGGATATCAGACTTGAATAATGAATACTAAATAACATTGGACACCATTAAAAAGATGATAAATAAGTTTCTGTTTGTGAGAGAGTTCATTGCATAATGGTCCAGGTCTGTACCTTGATTTTCATACATCATTATGATAAATTTAAAACCGTTTCCTGGAAAATAGAAGTGCATATTCCTCAAACTAAAAGTCCATGTATTGCAAGTATGGCAATTAATGTAAAACAGATGTGATTAGTAGTAAATTGACATAAATATGAAGAAATTCTCACCAGTATGGTCAGTCAGAATGAATTGTTATTGGCTGGTGGTTAGTTGTAATTACTTACAGTAGTGCATATAGTTGTATTTATGCCTTTATGTTGTCTTTCGGCCTCAGATGCATTATGTTCAAGATAAAGTCTTCGTGGGACTGGAGCACGCTATCCCAGGGTTTGTGGTCAAAGAGCGCGTTGAAGGCCCCGGCTGTTCGTACCTGCAGCACATTCAGGCTGAGACTGGGGCCAAAGTCTTCCTCAGAGGAAAAGGATCGGGTTGTTTGGAGCCTGCCTCTGGACGGGAGGCATTTGAACCCATGTACATCTACATCAGGTGGGTGCTTTCCTATAAATTAAGAAATATTGTAAACTTTGCTTTTCAGAGACAGTTCCTGCTTGTGCAGTAACATGAGCTAGCCACAAGCTTTCTTTTTTCCACACTGTGGGATGTCTAGAGATAAATACCGTCTCTTTGCTCTCCAGTCATCCTAAACCAGAAGGACTTGCAGCAGCAAAAACCTTGTGTGAGAACTTACTTCAGACAGTGAGTAAATTCCTGTATTACTGTAACCATGAGATTTTGTCCAGGTCTGTGCTCTCCCATTTCAACTACAATTGGCCTCTCATTACAAGCGTATACAATTCCAAATGCATGTTTTTCCACTGTGTAAGCTTGTTTGAACAATTGGCATAATCTGCCATTGTTAACTGGTTGGAGGAAGAGCTTGATCACTGACCAGCACCAGCTGACCACAGTTGTATAGTACAGTGTTATTCCACCTATTTGGAAGCTGTTGAGAACACCTAAACAGAGCAAAACAAATGTCCCAGAGATGCACACCAACTTAGCAAACGGTCAGTTAATACTGTATATTCTTAAATGATCAAATTCTTAGCCATAGATTATCTATTGTTAATCAATAAATAATATCCCAAGTGGCCACTACTGACAAACTGTTAAACACTCTTAAACAAACTACATCTATTGTTGTTGCCAGTCATTCTGGAAAACAAAGCTAAAAGTCAAAAAAATGCAATTGTTTCCATTTTGCATCACATTTACAGTATTTTCTTTTGTAATACAGTGACACATTTCATTTTTTAAAAAGTTTTCTTAATATGATGCAATCATATCCCGCAATAATACTTTACTTATGTTCCTTGAACCACTAACAAGCCTGACATACAATGTTTCTCTCTCTGTAGGTCCATGCAGAGTATTCTCGCTTCCTCAATCAAATGAGCACAATGATGCCGACACAACAAGGTACACAACTATCGGTTGTCTTTCTTTCAACAGTTTTAACATTCTCAGTCAGACATACTGACATGATTGTAGAAGTCATTGAGAAAGCCTGACACAATCTGTCTCCCTCTTCCTCTTCCAGGCTTTGCACAGCCTCCAGTGGTGAACGGGATGCCTCCTCAGCCTCCTTACTACCCCCCTGCTGGATATCAGCCAGGCTACCCCATGCCTGTACACCCACCTCAGCCACAGCCTGTTCCTCCACCTTACACTGTTCCCCCTCCTATACCTCCGGCAGCACCCACAGGTGTGCCTCCTCAATACCCTCTTCCACCTGCCCCTGCTCCAGCCCCCGCTCCAGCTCCTGCCCCTGCTCCTGCTCCCATTCCAGGCACTATGCCACAGGTAAGGCTGAGCCATCACATCTTCTATTTCTGTAATCTAATTTGTTTTATTAATAATAAACCAGTTCTTTGGTGAATTGTTGCCAAATGAATTCCCTTCAGAAAAATATTATTTGGACATTTACTAAACCACTTGAATATAATTTAAAGCAATAATACCTACTGTATTGTATGTATCCTTTTCTCTGCAGACTCTTCCTCCTGTTCCTTTTCCTCCATCTGTTGCAGCGCCACCCAAAGCTCCACCTCCTGCCGCCCCAGCCAATCCGCCACAGAAAAGACGCTTCACAGAGGAAGTACCAGACGAGAGGGACAGCGGCCTGCTTGGATACCAGGTGATAAACAGCTCTTCCTCCTTTACAGCCCCTCATTGTTATCTGCTGCTTTTTATTTTTCACTCTTCTTTTCTTATCCTCCATCCTGCAGTCCCCTTGTTTGCGTTTTATGCCTGTTTGTCTGTCTTTACTTTTACCAGAGTGCAGCTTGTGTTAAGTCACTTTCATCAGTCGGGCACGTTGTCTGTGTCTTAAGATGCTCTCTGTCTTGGATTCATCCTTGCTTTCGTCGTTCCTTTCTCCAAATGTTTTATGCACAGTGGTTGAGATAGCATGGCCTGCCTTTTTCTGTTGTTCATTTGCAATTCATTTATGTGTTTCTAGTGGTAATATGGAGTTTCAGAAAGAGATATTATTTCTGATGAGCTTTAAGTGTCTTTCATAGTGGACGGGGAAAAATGTCAGTGTAATCACACACTTGTGGTAAGCTATAACTTGCATTGACAGATTTTTTTCACTTTGATGCTGGAAGAGGTATATTATTATAGATTATAGTGTCAGGACAGGGTTTAGTAGAGGATGTCTGCTAATCGCGCCTGTGTGTTTTTCTGCTCATAGCATGGACCCATTCATATGACTAATTTAGGTGCAGGCTTCCCAGTGGGCAGCCCCGATACTACAGGACCCCCTCAACCGAGTTCCTCTGGCCCGCCGAGTGAGAGGGACAGGTACACAGAGTCTTGTTATATTTGTTTACATTTCATTAATAAAAAAAATAATGGTGTTCAAGGGTCACTAGGCATAGTTAACTCACACCATCTCTCTTTCTTTTCTTTAGTAGGCAGCTAATGCCTCCACCACCATTGCCTGTGAATGGAGTGAGACCCAAGATGGAGGAGAGAAGGGCACCGCAAGGCCCCGTGGGTAAGGGCATTATCCTGTGGACTGACAAATCCCTGCCCAAATCCAAATCCACAGTTCCTGACTCTGGACTGTGCCCCCTTATAAGCTCAGCCTGGATCTATTCACAGCCTTAATGTAGAGCTGCAGAGAGTAAAATGTAAATCCTCTCCAGGGCCACTGTACTGTGTCTTGATTTCAGTGGTTTTACTTGAGATTGTTGACAAAGTAAAGCTGTTGCCAGTCCCAGCACACGTATCAAGACACATAGTTGGCAAATCCAAAAAGAGTAAGCTTTTTCATTTGGATTTGAATAATGAAACCCCCTGTTCTTGTGGCAGATTAGATAAAGGCAGCAATACATGCACTCACACTCTCTCTCTCACTCTCACACACTCTCTCACACGACACACCACACCACACACACACACACACACACACACACACACACACACACACACACACACACACACACACACACACACACACACCCTCAAACTGGCCCTTATGCTTCTTATGATTCTTGCAGGATTCTGCTGCTGACTAGAAATCTGCAGACAGTGAGGTGGTGCTATGACTCAACATCTTTTGTGCATTGTTCAGTCATTTGTAAAGACGTCTGATAAGTCGAGTCCACCTTACCGTCCCGATCTGATGACATCATCAGTCTGGAGTGTCTGTAGTTTGTTTGATTTCCTCACTAACGAGAATCTCTCCTGTTTTTGTGTTTTTCTCTTTTTCTCTGTGTTTTTCTTCTCTTCCATGTGTCTCTGGGGTGATGCTGGATACTGATTGGGGGTGGGGCACGACTCGTCCCGTGACGCTGTCCTACCACTTGATTGACGGCCCTAACACTGTCGCTCCCCACCAACCAATGGCTGCTTTCGAATGGCTGCCCCCTCCTCTACTCTGCTGACAAACTGATTTAAATCTATTAACTATTTGTTTCTCCCAAAATGTGTTTGGAATAATTAACTTGCACCTGTCTTACTTGAAATTTGTTGCTGCTGTTGTGGTTTGTTTTTTTTGTTTTTTTGTTTTTTTTTGTTGTTGTATGTGTGTGCCTTTTCTCTCCCTCCCTTTTGCCATCTCTTCCTTTCTTCTGGTTGTCCACCCTTTTCTTCTTTCAGAGCCCACAGTGAAAAGATTGAAAACAGGTTTAGTAGCGTACACCGGTGACTCTTCTGATGAAGAGGAAGACCACTCCACCTCCAAAGCCTCAGGGCCAGGTAACCCTGGGGCAGTTCCCCCCACCTCCACCTCAGGCTGGACACAGGGCTATCGATGCCCTCCTCCACCACCCCCTCGTGCTAAAACACAGCCACAGCAGCAGTCGATGCCTTTCTGGATGGCACCCTGAAGCAGGAAAAATCTTAAACTCCCTCAGTGCTTTCTACCAAGTCTTACAGGATTTTCACCCAAACTGAGCCCATCTTTTTCCAGCACTCATCACCCATTCACCACATGGATGACTCTTATTAGCTATATGTTGGTCTCAGCATTATTTTAGTATTTGGGTCCAGATGGACACTCTCTAATGTTTTGCAAGACTCTTGTTTGTTTTTTCTGTGCCCACATTATAGTTTGAATATGAACATTTGCAAGACTCATACTCCAAACTATTTTGTGGATGTATAGATGGTCAGATGAGCGATATTCTGGATCCAGTTTTATTTTGAATGGAATGATAACCCATGCCAAGTGTTTGAATATAGTGTCTTTGTAAAAACAATATCACATGGCAATGATGTTGTACATCACTGACCACTTTTTATTTTATCCCAAATTTCCTACTTTTCAACCCCTTTCCTTGTGACACCATTCTTTCCTATTCTGGTCTTTTGTACAGATGAAATTGGACTAATATGTAGGAAAATCTATTGAATTTATTTCATGCCTTTATGAAATAAATAAACTTAATTTATTGCCATGTTTGAGCTTGTATTTCAATGCATTGTATATTTTCCTTATGAAAGTCTGTCCAGATAAAGAGATTGTGCAAAGGGATCATCACAAACCAAGTCAGTCACATCTGCCAATTAGCTGTCAACAGTTCTGCCTGGCAAAATAAACTAGATTAAATGACCATTTTACAGCAGAATCTATTTAAAAAATAGACTACTTATTCAAAGATGATAACTTGAAACTTGGAAGAAAAATTCTGCAGTCTGCACCTGCACTGTAAAATCTTAACAAGAAAAATATTCTCATTTTGAAAACTATGTTCAAAAGTGGTAGAACAATGTGGTATAACAAGATGAGCTATATAATAATACTGCTGAAATGGACATCTGCACACTTTCAGATCATCTCTATCTCTGGCTCTCTTGGAGGGTTTTTCTTGTTATACTGACCAATGCGGCTCTCCATCACTGTCCGGAAATGACGGATTAGGCCCTGTAGATTAAAGATTGAAGAAAAAGAACAGAATTGCCCGTTAAAATTCAAATTAGTTCTTGTTTGAATTTGTAGCCTTAAGCACTGTTTCATGTTGAAGTCCATTTATTAAAATGGTTTATAAAACAGTTCAAGAAACATAACCTGCACAGGCCAAGCGGCTCCGTCCCCGAGGGCACAGATAGTGTGTCCCTCGATCTGCTTGCTCAGCTCCCAGATCATGTCGATCTCTGAAACTGCTGCCTCTCCTCGCACAAACCTCCACATCATTTTATCCATCCAATCCACACCTGAGGAAAAGGATGCACAGAGAGAACGTCCATAAAAATTTGGAGATTGTTTGTTAGTTACGAAGACAAGAAAAAGGGTGAGGAGATACACCTTAAAACAAACTAACTGCATGGTGAGTGGCAGTGTAACATGTGCACACATCCTGCAGTTCCTTACCCTCTCTGCAGGGGGTGCACTGGCCACAGCTCTCATGTTTGTAGAACTCAACCAAACGTGCAATGGCTCGAATCACATCGGTCTGAAGGAAAAAGACATTTAACAGACTGTCAGTGAAGACTGATTGGAACTGAAGGTGCAGTGCATTGTGTGATTACTCAGGAGTTTGTTTACCGATTTATCCATAACTATAATGGCCGCAGTTCCCAGAGCAGTCTCTGCACGGACCAGGTCATCAAAATCCATCAAAACGTCATCACACACATGCTGAGGGATGATGGGAGTGGAGGATCCCCCTGGGATAACTCCTAATAGATTGTCCCAGCCACCCCTCACTCCTCCTGCACCAATCACGTAAGAGGAGGGAGGAAGTCATATCAACATCTCATAAAGTAAACCAACATCAACACAGAGAGGACTGTAAACACACACCTGCGTGTCTCTCTATTAGCTCCCTCAGAGGAATAGACATCTCTTCCTCCACTGTGCATGGTGTGTTCACGTGACCGGAGATATTGAACAGCTTGGTCCCAGAGTTCCTCTCCCTCCCAAAGCTTGCAAACCAGGCTCCGCCTCGACGACAGATCGCAGGCGCCACAGCAACCGTCTCCACGTTGGAAACTGTCGTCGGGCATCCAAACACCCCTTAAGGGAGAGAGATGCAGAGGCAGTGAATAACCACCTAAGGACTGTAATTACATTATAACCATTTTGTTGTTTCTTAACCCACAATTAACCCCTGTAGGAAACCAGATGTAGGAGACTGTGGAGCTTCTACCTCACCTATGTCTGCAGGGAATGGTGGCTTGAGTCGGGGTTTCCCTTGTTTGCCCTCAAGAGACTCGATGAGGGCTGTCTCCTCCCCACAGATGTAGGCTCCAGCTCCCCGCATCACAAACACGTCAAAGTCATACCCAGAGCCACAGGCGTTCTTCCCTATCAGCCCTGCTTTGTACGCCTCATTAATAGCCACCTGTTTGAGGGAAAGACATCATCACAAACAACACGCAGCGAAACACAAACTGCAAGCCGTCCCTCTGTGTAGTTGTATACCTGTAGATTTGATGACTCATTGTAAAACTCTCCTCTGATGTAGATATATGCAGCACGGGCACCCATTGCTCTTCCAGCCACCAGGCAGCCCTCTAACAGCTTATGGGGGTCGTGACGCATTATCTCACGGTCTTTACACGTCCCTGGCTCCCCTTCATCAGCATTCACCACCAGATACTTAGGCCTAGGACACGAGGAAGAAGGAAACACACAGTGCACAGATACATTAACAGAGTGTCATTAATGGTGTGGAGGGTGATGTGGGCCCAAAGTCTCCCTGACTAATCAAATATTGACTTTCTTTTCCTTCTTGCTCCTACCTGCCATCACTGGGTTTGTTCATGAAGCTCCATTTCATTCCAGTGGGGAAGCCTGCTCCACCTCTGCCCCGAAGCCCTGAGATTTTAACCTCATTCAATATCCAGTCTGATCCCTTCAGTATGATCTGTTTGGTCTTATACCAGTCTCCTCTTTTTAGTGCTCCCTTGAGTCTGGCAGGAAGAGGGAGACACAGATGATTAAATGAACAATTATTTCTACAGAGTTTCAGGTCATTAGAGACCAGCAAGAACAGTTTTGCATTAAATATTTTACCTCCAGTCATGTCGACCATATAAGTTGGTGAATATCCGATCTTGGTCGCTAAGAGGGCCAAACTTGGTCTTTTTTGTCTTCACCTGGTCACAGAGAGGAAGATATGAGAAAAGTGTGATTTACACAGCAGCCGTGTGTCAGGACGGAGGTTTACAAGATCAATGATGCTGAATTTGAGCTGCCTTTTCTTATGTCATCATGTCAGTGACTAAAATTGCCATTATGTTAAAGAAATTTTAAAACTTAAAAACTACATTGGGCACCTAACAGAACCCAAAACCAAAAATAAGACTGTGAAAAATAACCTTAAATTTATTGCATAGTGAGAGGGACTCATACAGCATGTCGAAAACACTTGACAATATAGTTTACATAACTGAAATGTGTTATTAGTATATTTATGGAACATCTACTTCCAGAATCACAAACCCACCTCTAAATCATATATCATAATCATATAGAACAAAAAACAAATAAGTTCATTTCAAAGTATCATCACATTAGATATCTTCGTCTCTTTGGAAAATTTACTTCTTATTTGACTTATAACTGTTTCTTGCTGCGTACAAGTCTCGCATGTGAGTAGCTCTGAGTACATTACAGTGGGCCTGTAGAGCAGGTTTCACTGAGTTTCACATCGCAGTGTATTGCTGTGTGAGTGTAGGCCTACCTGTGGCTGTGCTGCAGTGCTGTAAGTCAGACGCGGAGCGATCTGACGCGCCACAGCGCCCCACAGCATCCGCCGCGACAGCATCCTGCTGAGGTGGCTGAGGACCAACACCTCCAACTCTTTTCAAACCGTTTTACTCTCCAAAGCGTTTAACTCCAGTCTCCGTCCAACTTCTGCTATGGTCGATTCAATTTCCCGAAACCTCTGCTACTGAGGGTGCTGCAGCGTTAGGCCTGCTACTTTAGCTTAATTAAACTAAGAGGATTAGGTAAGTACGTCACATCCTATCCCAGCTGCCCGTACTGCGTCTACAGGTATGCACATGTGCACGTGCACACATCAGCAGATCATTAAGGGGTCAGTCTCATTAAGGTGCATTGAATAACCATTGACTGACCATCATTTGCTAGGTTTGATAGCGTAGACATTTAGAAAAACCACAGGTGTTACTAATAACATTTAATCAGAGCCCCAAGCCAAATTTCATTTGGCCTAGGGCGTAGGTTTGGTCTCGATATTGGTAGGGACGCAACAACCCCTCCAAAACAAATACATTGATTTTGTAATGCCTCAACCAAACGGTTTATTAACATATAAGATCTGAATTTACATTCAGAAATGCCCTTACGGAAATGTAATATATGTACATGTGTTGAATTTACATATATGATATGTACATATGAAGTAAAATCATATATGTGTATACAGTATAGGCTATATATGTAAAAAAGAATCACACATGAAATCTGTATATATCTTATAATCTGTATAATCTTGTTTATTGATATTTATGTCTAGCTAATAGAAACATGTATTTTAGTATGTCTCTTTATGTTATAGGTTTATATTAATAGACATATGTTTCATAAATATACATCCATCCCATAACCTGTCAGTATATGTTCATTATAAATGTAAATATAAAATATAGACATGTATTGATAAATTTAATGAGAAATTATTAAGAAAATCATATACAAACATATAGAATTTTAAGTTTAAGCATATTGTTTTAATAAAGTTGGATTTTACTATAAGTATTTAATATATGTTATAAACTTATGTAATACAGTAATATATCCTCTTTTAGATGACACGTGGTTACATCAGTCTTGATATAGGGACAAATATGTCATAAGGCATTAAAAGGTCATAGTATAGTAAGTCATAAAAGGTCATAGTATAGTCAGATGTAAAAATTGATAAAAATGTCACAGTATATTAAGGCAGAAACAGTCAAAGTAGTGAGGCAGAAAAAGTCATAGTATAGTAAATCATAAAAAGTCATAGTGTAGTAAGGCGTAAAAAGTGATAAAAACGTCATAGTATATTAAGGCATAAAAAAGCCAGTGTATAGTAAGTCAAAAAAGTGTGAAAATAGAGAGGAAAATGTATCTACAATATTATCTACAACTTGCAAAATTCACCTGTCTTGTTCACAACCACCCTCAGAGGCTTGGACTACTACTGGAGAGGCTTATAACTGCTAAGCACCTCCCCCTTGACCAACTAAAATCTAATTACATCAATTATCATCCCTTTCTCACAATATGCAATTCCACTGCCAGTTTTTAGGTTAAAACCACATTACTCATTAACAGAAACATAAACCTTAACCCAGTGAAGCATGGTTTCATCTACCATTAGCACACCTGTGCAGGTAGCTGCTGCTTCTATTAAAGGCAGCATTTTGCACCTGCTCTGTTTCAGAATCAATGGCTGTGGAGGAGAACATCATCTGATTATGGAGACACTGGTTGAATGAGATGAGTATGAATAAACCTGAATTGACTAACCTATTATGTGGTGTGTTTCTTTGGTTAAATAGTAAGGCATAAAAACATCATAGAATACTAAGGCATGTAAAGTAATAGAAACGTTATAGTATAGTAAGAAATAATATAGTATAGTATAAAAATGCCCCAAAACGTCATAGTACAGGATTAAATAAGATAGTAAGGATTAAAAATCATAACAACATCATAGTATAGTAAGGCATTAAAGGTTATACTATAGTAAGGAATAAAAAGTCATAAGAACGTCATGGTATAATAAGCCAGAAAAAGTAATAAGGCATGAAATATCATAGTATAGTAAGGCATAAAAAGTCATAAAAACTTCATTGTATAGTAAGGCAGAAAAAGTTATAAAAATGTCCCAGTATTTTAAGGCGTAAAAAGTAACCAAAACGTCATAGTATATAGTAAGGCATTAAAATTCAATAAAAATATCATAGTATAGGAAGGCATAAAAAGTCATACAAATGTCATAGTATAATAAGGCACAAATAATAAAAGAAATAGTAGTCCTAGTAATGCAAGATATAAAAAGCCATAAAATAGTCACAGAATAGTAAGGCAGAAAAAGGCAGAAAAGTCATAGTTTAGTGAAGTATAAAAAGTCATAAAAAGTCATAGAAATGTCATAGTATAGGAAGGCAGAAAAACGTCATAGTTTAGTAAGGCATAAAAAATCATAACGACATAGTATAGTAAGGCATAAAGTTCATCAGTCAAGCATGCCTAAATTGGTTGTCTTGGAGACGAAGACTCTTGGAAGGCACAATGGAATGAGCTTACTTAACTCCGCACATAGTGTGATTGAGTGCACTCAAATGTTGGTAGGGACATGTCCCTACAGTCCGCCCATAAGCAAACCTATGCTCTTGGACTTACATTTCTTAAATGTTTCCTAAAGCATCCATCCACCCATTAAAATGTTTTCATTTTTTCTGTGTTCAATGCCTAATATAACGTCATGGAAAAACGTTAATTTGCAATTGGATAGTTACCAATTCTTCTCTATTCCCCCTGATGTCTTTTTACTTCACTGGGCCTACATTTATCTGACAGTTTTAACCTTCAAATAAATAAATAAATTCATATTAAAACTACCGAACAGTTTCCCAGCCAAGTACAGTAGCACTTACAGTAGCATCTATTTTTTCCACTGCTTGAGCAGAGAGCCCAAACCAAGTAATTATATATGATGGTCTGGCAGCCCATTGTGGCGCCTATGGGTGCTAGAATGCTGGCAGTCCTAGTGTTAAAATATAAAGATATATATATACACATATATACACACATATATGTATATATATATATATCATAAATCATGACACGGTCACAGTGAGTCAACATGAACAAACCCAGGATCCTGAAACTGAAATTGCTCAATGAAATTCAGCCACTGTTAATTTTATGATTTTTAATATTAAGGAAATGTTAATGAACTACATCAGAAAATGAGTGGTCCAAAAAATGAAGGGGTATTTTACTAGACTCAAAGAGACTTTTTATTTTCATGGAGGACTGACAGTAATTGACACTGATGTAAATTTAAGTTTTTTTTTTTTAAAGTACATCTGATTCAAAAAGTCACATTTTTATTGGTTACTAATAGAGTTTGTTTGATAAATCACTAAATCACCATTTCATGATATTTGCTTATCACAGATACATTGGAGTATATACAGCATTGGCCAATGAGTAACAAGATATATTAATACAGAATGCCAAACAGAAACTACTGCTTGTCATAGTTTGTTTGTTCAGCACATCTTAATTAAAGATGATGAAAAATGCTTGTTTGTGTTATGCAGTTATGTTTAAACAACTGTATAATTGCACATATATCATAATCTGATTTTTATTTTTTTTTTTACACACTTAAATAAGGATATTGGTATCTGCCTAAAAACCCAGCAGTGAACAGTCTATGGTTACTAAAGCCATTAAATAGTGGTCTTTGTAAAATAAAACAACACATCAAACAAAAACGGCAAGCTTAGATATCTTTATTTCTTTTCTTTACATTAACTGAAACAAATGATGGGAAAATGAATTCATATCTCTGAGAAGGTTCCACTAAAAACTGAAAGACAAAAATGTATCCCTGATAGCGAGGTCTCTACTCATCCCAGACCCCATGTCCCTTCACCGAAGCCAAGAAAACAAACAGCTCACATAGAAACACACATTTCACAGCTGGCATCAGTTAACCCTTATTCATTCACAAAGCTCTGACTGGGAGCACCAACACCCTTCATGAACAGGACCAGCTGACACACTGCCATTCCAATTGGACTGGTTCCAGTAAGGCCAGTAGTTTACTTTCATTACTATTGTTTGTCTTTTTTTTTTTTTTACCTCACAATAGGTTTAAATCATTTGATTTTTTTAAAATGGGAAATTATATAATACAAAATCTACAAAATCTCTGATTTTTAAGCTACTGGTCTTACACTTACATGAAGAGTGTCAATCGCCCTGCAGCACCAAACAATTTCTTCCCATTTAATATTTTGTATAATCACTTAGTGCATTGCTCAAGATTTCCTGAGAATAGTTGCAGCACAAAAAAACCAAAAGGCAACTCCCAATATATATTACATTTGACAATAACTGGACTAATATGCAGGAGGAAGATTATTCAATGTATGTGGGTTTTAAGGAAATAGGCCTACTGTCTATTTCAATCACAATTTTAAATGGTACTGAGTAAGTTAATGGACTAGATAGAAGGTCAGACAAAAAGGCTTGAAGCTCTCAAATCTCATAGTGCAAATAAATTGGAAATAAAAAATGATTTACTACACAACAAGGAGCGGATAGTGCACACAAGGCCAGACCAGCATGACTGCTACAGCAGGTTCTGACTACATGGGATTCAAAAGAATTGGAAATAAAAAGACAACTGCTTCTCATTTAAAGCCATTAATGATTGCATTATACCTTGCAACAGGCCTTAATGTACTGGTCCAGAGAAACAAAACAAAACTAAAAAGGTTTTTGGTCGAAGATAAACTCAAAAAGATAATGGCCCCTTTAGACGCAGCGGTGGCCGATCTATAAGAACTGCCATGCAATAACGTGATACAGTACTATACATGTTGATTTAACAACAGAAAAGCATGATGAAAATGTCAAACAGCAAAGTCTTTCTGTGTTCCAGTTACAGCAAAGGTTTTAAACCCCCTGACTTCTTCTTTGCTCTGTTCCCTTCTCTCTACCCCGGAGGATGGAATGTGCCTGTGTTATTGCAGTACCTGACGGGGTTAAATGTGCAAAGAATGCATTTGAGGAAGAATCGCCAAAAGAAGACAAGCAGCCTGTAAAAAGGCGTTTAGGTATATGGAGATGTTCTGCCAAAATCTCTAGCGCAATGCAGCTTCTTGTAAGACTTAGACGAGAAATGGACCCTGATCTGTGTCCAACCCTGGATCTGGTCTCAAAGGAGTTTCAGCAGAAGAGCCATAATAAATAACAATAAATAAATAAATACAGAAAAAAGGGGCAAGCCATCGCATTCATACCCTCACCTTACCCCTTTTCTTTTTTTTCTTTTTTTTTTCCAAACAAGGAACCGAAATGAGTGCATTGGTAGACTGAAATCCACAGCCTTTGGGAAAATAAGAACTGTCTTCAACATTAATCGACTCATTGATCCATACTTTGTCTCTTTTGGTCAGGCATTTAATGCAGAGCTCTAAAGCTCTGAAACACTCAAACATGGAAGCAGATTCTTTCTCATGGCGATCAAAACCGTTGGGAAGGATTTCCTCTTCAAACCCAACATTGGCCACAATTCACTTCTCTCCACTCCTGTTAACTTAAGATTTAAGAAAAAAAGTTCAACTAAAATCTTTGGTTTAAGCACCAAATCAAAGCAAAGATTCTACCACTAAAAAGAAAAGGATACAAGAACATTATTGCTTACAATGCACAGAACAAGTTTGATTAATAAGACTGCATTTCCACTGATAACCACCAGAGGACAGTGAGCCCACAAACTCATTCTTGCGATCTATATGATATGACTTCTGAATTGCACCTGAATCAATACATTATTTTGTAACTAAAAATATACATATTCAAATATCCCTCCATGTTGCAGCTCTGGATTTTAGTTTGCATAGTGAAAAGCATCCCAGTAACCACACACTCAACACACACATATCCAGCAAGAAAAATCAGATCAAATCATAAAGAAACAGCTCAAACCTAAAATACATAAAATTAAACAGCAAACGAGAAAATAAAAGTTAAAAGACAAATTAAATCAAATGCCAAGAGCCAGAAGACAAACATTTAAAATATCTCTGAAAACCCGTTTTCCATTTTTTTCTTTAATATCATTTAGTTTTTTTTTTTTTAAGCGCTCTCTACATGGGAGCAGCAGGTCATTAGTCCAGCCACCTGAGTGAGATTTTTTTTTACTGTGGATGCTTTACCACACACACACACACACACACACACACACACACAGACACACACACACACACACTGACACACACACTCACACTCTCTTTTAACTATTCCTCTTCATCCGCTTCCTCATCTCCAATTTCCTCCTCCACTTCGTCTGCCCATCGGTCACGCAGCGCAGCCGGAGAGTGGGTTCCTCCTGGATCTTCTCCCTCCGCCTCTCTGCCCCCTCGCAGCTCCAGCCCTCGCAGGAAAAGCTCTGGGTAGCTGGCTAGCCTGTGATGCCCGAGTTGGGCCAGAGCCTGAAGGGCGAAAGAGCGCCCCCTCTCGACTTCACCTGGAAACATCAGCGGAGGGCCGGCGACGGACCCACTCCCACCATCCAGCATCGTGTGAGGGAGAAACGCCGAGGAATGAGCCTGTGAGGACAAAGCCTCCAGAGGGTTGGACTGCTCCCTCCTGCCTACATCCCCTCTCCCATCCTCCACCAGCTCAGGACCACGCCTGGGCCGGCGAGTGCGCAGCTCCAGGCAGCTGTGTCCCTTGCGGTGACGCTGGAGGTGGTCCTCTCGGGCAAAGGCCTTGTGGCAGAGTGGGCACTCGAATGGTCGAGCCCCACTGTGGAGGGACAGGTGGTTCTTGAGGTCGTATGAGTGGAGAAACCTGGCGGGGCAGTGGGGGCACGGGTAGGGGCGTTCGCCTGTGTGTTTCCTCATGTGGATCTTTAACTTATCATTCCTGAAAAGAGTCAGAAGGGAAGATGAAGGATGAAGAGGGGAAGAACAATAGGAGCAAAACATGATTTAAAGATTCAGTCAGGTCACCATACATCAAAATACTTTTCTTTTGTGTATAATATTCTTTACCGGGTGAAACGGACTCCACAGGCAGAGCACTGGAAAGGTTTTTCTCCAGTGTGTGTCCTCATGTGTCGGGGCAGCTTCCCTGCTCCATGGATGATCTTCTGACACACAGGGCACTGCTGGGGCGTCTGAGACTTCCTCTTCCTTCCCCCTCCCACTGCTGGTGTCACCGCTCCTCGCTCAGCTACAGAGGTAGTTATGGAGGTGTTTCCCATCAGCATACCATCATCAACAAAACCCTCCATGTCATCATCCTCTGACAGCTTGTCATTCAAAGGTTGGACAGGAGGAGGTGGGTGGGCTATACGCGGGCCCTCATGCAGCCAATGAAGGAGCCCTCCGTTTAGTGTGGCATCTCTCACTGGCTCTCTGATCGACCTGGGATCTCCATTCTGCCCAGATTTCAGGCATAGCTGCTCCTGTTCAGGGCTGGGCGGCTGGGTAGACGGCAGGGAGCGGAGGCTGTCGGATGCAGGTGAATGATGCGAGATGGGAGAAGCAGGCGATTGGTTCAAAACTGAGGAGTTGATGTGATGCAACCCAACTTTTTTGACCCTCCTTTTGTCTGTTTTTCTTCGGGACCCTTTCTCTACACCACTCTCTCTCTCCACCATTCTCTTGGTAGCTGTATGTTGGGCTCTCTGCTGCTCAGCCGTCTCCCCCTCTGGCTCGGCCGTCTCCCCCAGGATGTCTCTGCAGGCGTCAGCCACACACTGGATACCCAGAAACTGAGCCCCTCGCAGCACATCTCTCATCCCTGAGCTCGGGATGGTCAGGGTGGCAGTGTAAGCGAACTCCAGCAGGGCATCCAGGGCGTCAGGTGCCACAAAGTCCAGCTGGCAAACACTGAAACCTCCTCCGCCCTCGCCGCCCCCCTCCTCTGCTCCAAACAGCCGGCGGAAGTATAAACTGACAGCGGCCATGACGGAGCGGTGAGTAGGGTAGCGAGCCCCGCGGGAGGTCAGGGTGAGGTCACACAGGAGCCCTGTCCTCCTCTGGTCATTGAGGTGGGACAAGAGCTCATTGCTGTGCTCCGGGAAGGGGATCCCAATCAGACCGTCCTCTCCAGGAGACATTGCCACCTGCACAAAAGAGAGAGATGATCAGGTAAGTGGTCTGAGGTCTGTTTGATCAAATTACAGTTTGGTACCTGAATCAAGTCAAAATCTATCTGATCTGGATGAAATCAGTTTTGTTTTTTAAAGAAATATTTTCAATATCATTATTATATCTTTGTTTCGAAGAATGAGTGATTACTCTTCAGCTGAGCCAAACTTAAATATACTAAAAGTAAATCTTCAGTAGCGTGACTGACACAGAGTTCTCTTTTCACGTGAGGGACAATTTAAACCGGGCTTAGCAACAACTCTCTCCCCTTATCCTCCCTTCCTCATCCCCCTCGTACTTTCTCTCCAGATTACTAAATCAGGAGGCGGCGATTTTGGCCAGTGAGATGGGGGGTTGGGGCATCATAGGAAGACTGCAAAGGAGGGGACAGAGCCAGCAAGAGAGGTAAAATACAGAAGCAAGAAGAAGATGAAATAATAATCGGAGCAGGGGAAAACAAAATGATCGATAGCGATGACGCGGAAAGGAGACAGGATTATACAATGTACCGTAGGCGTTGTAACCGAAGGGCAGTAGGTTAATTCCTGTGTGAAACCTTTATAGCATTAGCTGTTTGATTAAAATAACTGGAGAAGAAAGAGAGGGACGAATGGAAGAGGAAGAGAAGAAAGACAAGCAAGCGAAGGAGATGGAGGAAGTGACAGGCTAGAGTGGGTGAAAGGGGGGGGTACCAGTGAAAGAATGAGGAAGGAAAAAAAACAGCAAGAGAAGAATTGCAACATTTATGAGGACTGGAATAAACCTACGTCACTTACAAAGGTTTAGAAAAAAAAACTGGATGTACAGTACATACAGTACAGGCAATAGTTTTTTCATTTATTTTAGCTCATTATTTGTTCAGTAAAGTTAATGGACACAGAAATATGAGCAGTGGGTTGAAGGTAAAATGCCCTAATGCAAGTCAAATAAGGAGTGTAACTTTCTTTATTTCTCTTTGTGAGATGTGACGAGGCCCGCGGGTAATAAGACCCAACAACACCCTTCTTAGGATCCCTAAGCTCGCACCTCACCCTGTCCACAATATCCCTGCTCAACAATATCTCTCACACACACCTGAGCAGACCAGATTTTCCACAAACAACTCACCCTCCAGATTCCCCCTCCCTGCCCTTCATGTCCCTCCCATAGCAACTGGCAGCCCCCTGGCCATCCAATAATAGTGTTCACACAGTGCCCAGAGGGCTCTGCACAACGACGGCACATGCACCTGACTAACCTGCTCCAAAACACACCTTATTAAATACACATGCACAGGAGCGCACACACACACACACACACATACAATAAACATGCACACATTGCGTGCCAATCTGTGGCTCCCCCCACCCACTATTGTTAGACTTAACCTGTTATGTGATTATCTTAATGCCAGAATATTTAAGAAACATACAAATGTACTCCACCCATACAGCAACAACAACAAAAAAGTAGAAGTAAAACCAATTAGATAAACACTTCAAGAACTTGCCAACACTTTTACGCAGCTCAAACTTTTTGATCCGTCCCATCCCACGATCGATCGATATCAAACCCTTTCTCATCCAAGGACGAGTTAAAGCACCGAGAGGTTAAATCAAATGTTAACCCTACCTTCTCCGTCTTTATAGGCATGGGCACAGTCAACTGAAGGCGAGGCACTGTGTGTCTCATGGCATCCATCTTTTCGCTCTTCACACTGACTCTATACACAGACAGCCTTCTCCCCTCGCTTTCCTTCTCTCTGTCTTTGAAAACCACTTTTTTTTTCCTATTTCCTTCTACCCTTAGATGTGTAACTTGAAGGTCTGATCTCGTTGTCAGAAGTCGGGGTTAAGCGTTCATCCTTGGGGATGTCTACCTCTTTCGCTCATTCTGTCACTCACACTCCTTCCTGTTGTATCAGAAGAAAGTGCACGCTGACGAAGACAGATTCAGAGATACCCCTCCCCCCCAAGGTCGCCTACGCGCCCCCTCTCTCCAAAACCCAACGGCCCATTTTCCGAACACTTTCCGATAAACACGATCTGCTCGTCGACCTCTCCCTGTTCAGAAGGCGGCCAACAGGTAGATAGGTAGTAGTGCATCTAGGGTCGTGGTGGGGCTGTTGATGATGTAGAATAAATAACCTTCATGGTTCAGACCATGCACATTAGTTGAACTGGTTGGGCAGGAAGGAAACCAGCACATGCAATCAAAACACCTCAGACATATCAGTATTTTTTTTTGAACAACGATCTAAGAACCAAAATCATATTGGCATTATGAGTCATATTACACCCAAGAACAAACATTCAGGTAGGTGCAATATGAGAAATAAATCACATTATAGGGAAGGTGAGGTGCAGAAGCCTTGTCCTTTGAAACCAAGACATGCTAAACATCACTGACTGCTGGTGATGAAATAACGGACTCTACAACAGATATTTACTGTTATTTTTCAAGCCCAAGCATTTTCATAAGAGTTCTGCTTGAGGCAACCAGGATGGCATGTGTTAGGGCAACCGCTGACACAGAACAGTGAGGAAGTGGAGGGGCACACGTTTGCTTTGTCTTCTGCACACAGACACACACACCATGTTTTAATTTACATTATACTAGAGTTGTAACGACAAGTTGAATAATCCATTAGTCAATAGACAAAAAGACACCAGCAACTATGTTGATAATGGATTGATGATTTAAGCCTATTTCAAGCAAAGATGCCAAAACACTTTCTGATTTCTGCTTCCAAAACGTGAGGATTTGCTTCTTTTCTGTATTTTATATTAGTGTAAACTGAATATCTTTTGGGTCTTGTGGGTTGGGCAAAACATGACATATGAATACATCACCTCAGGCTCTGGGAACTTGTGATAGATATTTTTGGCCTCTTTCTGACATTTCAGAGACCATTTGCAGCCCTACATCACATACAGATGTACAATAATACTATAAACATATACAAAAACACTGTATGTAGAACCCCATTATAAACTCACCATCTAAGGCTTTGGAGGACAAAGTTTAAAAGCATCCCTTTGACCTGGTATGTGTACAGTTTGAGTCATTGTAAGTAGACGTGATAACAGGCATGAGTGTCATTTTTGAATACCACTGTTTAAACGTATCCACGGGAAAACAGGATTGTTGCTACAGTCAGACAATATTATGGTTTGCCCAGTAGAAACGCTTTCAACAAGTGAAAAGTCACTAAAACCCCAAAAAATAAAAATCTTGAGTAAAACAGTGCAGAGAAACGAGACACAAAGGGGTTTTAGGAGGAGCACACAACAACGCACAATAAATTTCCGGCACAGGGGAGAGAAAAAAAAAAAAAAAAAAAGCATCATGGGTGGTTAGTGGTTCAAGATTGTTATTTTAGGCATATTCCTTAGAACGAAGACGTGTTCGGAAAATAGTAAGATTGCAAGAGGTTTCAATGATTCCCATCAATTTTCTGTCTGTCAGTCTGTGAGTCACTTAAAACTGATACATCACAACATGCACACACACGCACGCATGCACGCGCACGAACACACACACACACACACACACACACACACACACACACACACACACACACACACACACACACAAACTGCACTGCACACTGTTCTCATCCCCCCTTCTCCTTCCATGTCACCTTGTTTCTGTTTTTTGTTGCTAACCAAGGACATGTCTGCATAAGTTGCTGAATCTTGCAACACATTCTTACTAATGTTAAAACAGCCCACAGGCAGAGACCACAAACACATTGTGCACACAAAATAATAGTTCACAAGCACATATTCAACTATTATCACAAATCCTAATTACTCTCATTGTTAGTTTATTCATGTTAGTTAGGATTCAGTACCTTTAAGTCAAATAAAAGATATCACTGTTTGCTTTAGGGTGTGTTATTTAATGTCATTCTTATTCTTGCCAAAACATAAAACCACAAAAACTGCTTACTAAAAAGTATAACTGATCTGCCATCTTTTCACTTTTTACGCATTTAATGCTACTGATGTTAAGATGTTATCCTTCCAACAATTGTCTCTTATCTCTTTCTTTGTTTTTTGTTCTCACCTCCCACTCTTTGTGTTGACGGTGGAGGAATACACCTCCTCTGCAACGCTACGGTTTCCTCATCCCTTGCTTTCATTATGTGCACACTCTTCCTCTCTCTTAACAATGCGGATTTATTCGTTAGTTTTAAAATGCTAATAACGTTGCCTACAACGCCAAGGTTCTTTTTTTAATCTAACTTTCAGAGCCACATCTCATAAAGTGAAAGCTAAGCTAGCCTAAAACATGGCTTTACGACCAGACCATAAAATAGAGCAAAAACTAAATGAAACCTATTTCAAAATGAATACACCGAGGATTCATTTGTACAGAAGAGGAAATGGAAACTTAAATCCACCGTTACTGTCCAGTACTAGTACCATGACTGAGTACAACTCAAGGAGACTAGTTTGTGTGGAGGCCAGGAAAGTGACAGCTGCAAGATTGGCCAAACCTACGCACAGAGATTTATAATGAAGATTTATTCTTCATTATAAAAGCAGGCTAAAGTATCCATCCAATGTCTGTATCACAAAATCCCACTGCACACACTAAGAGTTGGTGATGACTGGAACTAGAACTGTTAGTATTATTTTTATGGCTCTTATTTTCCGTTAAAGGCTGTAAGTTTTCCCAGTCCACCTCAATTATATCAGGCTCCAGCACTAAGGGGGAAAATATGACTTTATACTATTCACAGAAAACTGTGGCTGAGAGGGAGCAGGAGAAATGCTTTTATGAATTCTGATGTCAGATGTTTTCCAAAGTGTCTGTACATGTGTGTGTTTGTTACTCTCCGTACGTGTGTGTGTGTATGCGAGTGTTTTTTGTTAATGTGAGCATGTATGGTTCGCTGCATGTGTTGTGACGGTTTTCTCAGTACACCCCGTACTTAAATGAGAGGGGCAAGAATATGGATATTTCTTAGACTTAACAAAGTCAAAAAATGAAATTGAATGTCATTTTTAAAATATACTTTTTTATAATAAAATGTTCTCAAATAAGGAGCAGTTGTCCATTCTGTACAGTAAACAAAACACTCCTACATGCACACATACTCTGACACAGTCAAACACACACACACACACACACATCTACAAGTGTTTTCATTCAGATAAAATCCCGTACTTGAGACGTTATTCATAACCACAGCATAACAAATGATGATACTAACAACCACTACTGCACCAAAAAAACAACAAAGCAGCCAAACGTATGGAAAGTAAGATTCAAGTTCATACCGTTTCTCCTCCACACACTCGTCTTCCTCTCACCACTTTTCTTCTCTGTGACAGACAGATTTTAAGAGTTAAGAAATAAAAAGATGTCACCCTCTCTTTTCACTTCACTTATTTGGGGTAGTGAGTGCAGTGTGGTACTGGGACACCTTCTCTGAGGAAGAGCAGGGGAGGAGGAAACAGGGGGATGAGAAGAGATGAGAGTACACACACGTCTGCCAAACCAGAGCTGCTGCTTTCAGCCCAGCAGAGCACTCTCACAGGACTATTCGAGTGCAAAACCTTCACATTTAAGCAACGATTATGTTCAAAAGTACACATCAATACTGGCTACACACTAAACTGCCACATCCAGGTCTTCTAATAATACATCTCATCTCTGCTGGGTAGTAAAACACAAGCTCCACCCGCTCTGCGTCCCAAAAGTTCCCTCCGGACTGAACATTTGCATCCCACCAGGAGATATAAAAACAGACGCGCCCAGGGAGAATTTGAATTGGCAATTTGAATTTGTCAAAGACAAGACACCATCATGATAATTAGAATGATTGCACCCTGCTATGACTTGACTGAGGAGGAATTTAAAAAAAGAGAGAAGTCCATTCAGCCGTTGTTACTCAGCAAAAGTTTGTTCTGTCTTTTATTCAAGAAAGCCCCTGCAACCAAGTTTTCCTCTGTCCTTACCGTTAACTGGGGCATTATGGTGTGTGTGTGTGCGTGTGTGTGTGTGGACGCATGCGTATATTGTGGTCTTAGTTCCAAGAACACATTACATTATTCATTTGGCTGGCAGAGCGGAGGCCCTTATCCCCTCGCCCTCCCACACCACAACACTCCACTTGCGAGCTGCAACAGCAGTCAGTTTGCATGCCGGACCTGAACACCAGTGTGAATCTACCGGAGGATTATCATCTTATCAACACATGGGACAAGACATTTGGGTGCACATATATGAGCTGTCCTATAATATGCACCAACTTCCGCCCTGAAATAACGTAAAGAAAGATGATCTTTTTGCAGCTAACATCTGCATGTACACACTGGGCACCACTGACAGCACCAGATATCTCAGAAACAAAATAAAATAGTATTTTACTGTAATTCAAAAGGAAAATACAGATATTGATTATATGGAGATAAGATTAAACCTGTGTTTTGTTTTGTTTTTCTCAGCAGAATAAAACTATTGGAGTGTTCCTGTGGTAGTGGGGGGGGGGGTTTGTTTAGTTTCTTTTTTGGTAACTTTTGAGCGTCCTAACGTTCCTTTGTGGTGCTGGATATTGTTGACCTGATACAGATTTGCCACCACCATTAATCCTTGTGTGTCGCAACTCTTTCTAACAATATTTTCTCACAAATTTTTATATCGTTTTTATGTGTGAAAATGAGTTGTTTATTTGAAATTATGTTAGCAAACTCACTTGCAAACTTGACAAATAAAGTAGTTTGAATTTTGAGTTTTGTTTTGTTATAAATACACAAAGTTGGATGATAAATTCAAATAGCACATTGAAGATTCATTTTGTACGATGTTTTTGTACTATTCCATTTCTCCTTTACAACTTTTTAATTCAGAAGAAACACACTACAAACACTCTAAAACGGATGATTCAAAATATTACCGAAAGGATTTCCCCATAAAAATTACAAAAATATATTTTCTGTGCTTTTTCTTCTGAAATGAGTGTAACGTGTCTGCTGTGTTTGCCACAGTGAAAGGAAGAGAGAGCAGGAGCAGGAAAAGAAATCAATCTGAGGTTGGAAAGAGGAAAACAGTCTGAGATTTACAAAGAGACAACAAAAGGAACATGAGGGGAGTATGTTTTCTAAAAACACACATGTTCTTAGAAATCACACAAGAAAAAGGAGAGCATGGGGGAGGAGAAACACATTACAGCGCGTGAGTGAGTGAGTGAGTGAGTGAGTGAGTGAATGGGGAGTGGGTGTAGAGATACTCTGAGAGATAAAGCAGAACAGAGGGGAGGTTAAGACAGGAAAATCTAGTCCCAGCCACGAACAATCTGTGTTAGCAAAGAGACATGAAACAAGAGTAGAGAGAGTTAAGTTACAAGGGGAGAGGAAGGGGGGAAACAGAAAAAGAGAAGGGAGAGGAGCCGCGACATGACGACTTGGAGATAAACAGAGCGATCAAGCAAGAGGTGAACACATGCGCGCAGCCACAGGAAGTAGCAAGAGTCCTTGCAGGTGTGTGTGTGTGTGTGTGTGTGTGTGTGTGTGTGTGTGTGTGAGTGCAGATGTCTGAGGGAGAGATGCGGTAGCAGCCACCTCTATCATTAGCATCACCAGAAGGGAGTTTCAACCTAAGATGGAGAACACACACAGATGTGAGAGAAGGCATGCTGACGGAGTAGTTTCACACTATTCTCTCCCTCCTTATCTGGTCAGCAGTTTCTACCCCCAACACTCTACAACTGTGTGTGTGTGTGTGTGTGTGTGTGTGTGTGTGTGAGAATGCTGGAGCGACAAGATGTGTGGGCGAATCACATATTGCACCCTGCGTCGATTAATATGTAAGAGCAGGAGAGATACTTTATTTTTGTTTGTGTGGTTTTAATGAAGTTTATATATCTGATGAGTTTGTTTGAGTTGATAAAGTTGAGGAACGTTTACTCTGAGTACGACAACTGGTGAAAACAATGAAAGAGTGATAAAGTATCATCAAAGTCGAGCGCATAGAAATTTATCGGCATCCTTGCTGTAAGTCAGTGGGGGTGTTTTAACATGTCGGTCCATGGTGCAACCAAATGTGTGTAGGTGTGATTGTGGAGTAGAGAACAAAGTGCAGTAACCTGAGGCACAATCGTCTTGAGTTTACTGCTTTTCATGGAGCATTTACATGGAGAATAAACAAAATTAATCCTTGTATATAACGTTCTTTACTACACATTTTTTTAATGGAGATTATTTACAGTAGGTAAAGTAGAAATGTTCATTAGTGACTTTCCACAGAGGCCAATATCAGACTCCTTCGAAATCTGTGCTTAAGAAACCAGTAATAGTTTTATATAATTAGTATTTTCAAATACATTTTTAATCCTCTTTTGATGGATGAAACTAAAAAAGTGTCAGAGGAGAAACGTTTAGAAACCAAAAACAACAACTTTAGCTGCACTGTTCCTTTTTACTTTTTTGTTATTGTAGGTTGGCTGATTAATCTAGTTTTTAAGCCTTTTTCTGTGTGTGTGTGTGTATGCATGTGTGTGTGTGTGTGTATGCGTGTGTGTGTGTGTGTGTGTGTGTGTGTGTGTGTGTATGTATGTGTGTGTGTCTACAGGTGGACAACGATGTGGGTGTATAATCAGTTTTTTAATGAACAAACAATGAAGATTTTTAATATTATTTATATTAAGTAATAGGTATTGATTAAACTCTATGATTACTTTGAAGTCCTCCCTGTTATCTTGTTCACCCAAGTTGGACAAAGTACTTAACAACATAATACGGTGTTACACAACATCACAAGCTGTGGCTCCAAAAATGACTTTAAAAATCAGTCTACAACTCAACCAAATATTCTGAATGATAAACTTCACAAAAGGAGCTCAAGCTCGAGCTAAAAGCTGATTTTATGTTTATGTTTCCATTACTGTAGGTCTGTGTGGGTAAATCTGGAGACGTTAGAGGGATATGACTCTTTGTATATTATGTTTCTTATTATTTGCCCCTCGGTTTTGGAGATGGGGAACAGTAGCTTGGTGTTGGTGGGATGGTCTGAGGATGAGGTGGAAGAGATTATGTGATTTGCAGTTTGAGGGTTCACAGTTTATCAGTATAATTCCACTAAAGAAAAATATGAAAAATATGATGGAGATCACAAAACTCAACAGAATCTGCTTTTTAAACTAAGCCTCTTAATCTGTAAACATCTGTTCATAACGATACCTGTTTACACACATTAATTGATACTGTGCATAAGTGTGTGTCAATTACATTAAGTTGCCACATCATTGGGAGGGTCTCAACAACTGTTCTCCCACACAAATGACCTCACATTTTAGAGGATATTGCAAAAGCAATGGACACACACACACACACACACACACACACACACAGAGAAAGAGAGAAAGAGAAATGTCGCAAAACTAACTGATCCTGATCAGTTTCCTCTTCCTGTGCTCAGTAAAGATGGTCGACCACTAGGTACAGATGGAGAGATAAATGAAAGGCAAACTAAACTACCACATAGAAAACAAGCAAAATAAGCTCTGAGAGAGATTAAACAAAAAAAAAAAAAAAAATTGTTCTGTGGGAACAGAGAGAAGGAAAAATACAATTAGAGATCATGAGTGAAAGATGCGTCACCTTCCTGATAAATCAGCTTAGCGGCATAAAAATGATACAGGGAGGGGAGAAGACCGTTTTTACTGGAACTGAAATCCACGTATTATATCAGAACTTCAGAATAACTTCAGGGAGGGACTTGTGGTCCAGCTGACTGGTGCATAACTGCATCACCTACCACTATGGTGTCAAAAATGTCAGTAACCAGAAAAAGGGCAAAAACGACAAGAGACACGAGGTTAAACTAACTGATAAGGTCTGGTGGATGTGTCACAGCAAAGATATTAAACAATTTATTATCTCTCACCGATGAGCATTTCTTTAGGGGGGAGAAGAAAGGAAGAAGTGATGCGTTTTATTGAAGAGGTTTGGTCCAAAAGCACAACATTCAAAATATGAACGAATGTGTCATGGGTCCTTTCTGCAGCAACAATGTTTGTTTTTTACAATATGAACAAAACTAAAAGTGATTTTATTTTTCCAAAAAGGATGGAGTGCAGCGTTTTGGAATAAAAGCCTCCAGTTGCTGCTGGAGTTCCCCTTTGAACACCACATATGAAAGGGGTCAGTTTCAGCACTGTTCACTCCCATTGCCTCCTCATGTTTGGGTGTTTATTCTCACTTTCCCTGAAGTGTTGTATCGCTGTACCTATTTATGATAACCGCCCGCTCGATGTGTAAAGAAACAATTGTACTGTTACTAGAAGAGCTGAATCATGATCACTTCATCAGCCTGTAGCATTTTCTCATGCCTCTTTTTTAATCTTTCTTCTCAGACTCTTTACAAGAAGAAAAAGAGTCACGGCCACCTGCTGATTGGTTAATGCTGGGTGGCGTGGGCTGCGAGGCTGGTGGTCGAGAGCGAGGGAGGGTTGTCAAATGCTACAGAAACTCATGACTGAAAAGAGGAAATGGCACATACATAACTTCCTCTATTGACACAGATGAAGTGGGGGCAAGACTCAACTGCAGCAGCAGCAGCAGCAGACTAGATTATGGACACTGTGCAGTCACCCCTGTGTCATTACTGCCTCAATGTGCAGAAACATCCGCCATATATGGTGAAAACCCCGCTACTGCCCAGAGGTCAAAGGCTACGATTGTGCCTTTTTAATTGAAGTCAATTCCAGTTAATTCCAGTCATAAAACTTACATAAAAGTTACAGCAGTAGATTCATTTTAACGACTTCATAAAAATAAACCACTGAAATGAAATATTTTCTGACTGCGGAGGTGTAACTTCTCCTGATTCTTTGCACGAACAAAAATGCAAACAAAAATGCAAACAAGAACATCACAATAACAGATGTTTGGGGGGGGGGGGCTACACCTGAGAAAAGGGGTGACACACCTTCAAATATTAGGGACAAAGAAAGAAACCTTTACTACTTTCAACTCCCACTCTTCCTCCCTATTCTCTCTCTCTCTCTCTCGCCCCACCTTCCTCCCACTCAGTCGGTTTGAATGAAACTGAAAGACCCATGTCTGAAAAGGGGGAATTTATATGGGCTCACATGCCCTAATTAAAGCATTTACTGGAACTGTGTGCATGCATGTATATGCATGTATGCATGTCTTTGGAGTGTGTGTGTGTGTGTGTGTGTGTGTGTGTGTGTGTGTGTGTGTTCCTCATCTGACAGACCACTCAATGTCACTTCCCCCTACCCACCAGTTCAGACACATGGTAGTCACCAGTCACACTCCAGCAAAAGCCATGGTCACATGATTTGTCATACCAACTTGCCCACCACACAGGCACACACAGGCACACACACACACACGCATGCGCACACACACACACACACACACACACACACACACACGCACACACACACACACACACACACACACACACAAATTTGTTTCTGAGTTGAAGTATGACTGTCAATAACTATAATTATAACCAAATGTCATGTGAAGAGAGGACTGTACACCGTTTACAATTTGTGTTAGTTACAAGTATTTAAATTTGCAGTTTGGCAGGAAGGACGTTTGTGTTTGTTTCAAAGCTGAAATGTGTATCGATTTAATTAATATATCATTATCATATTTATTGGCATTGCTGGAGTGACTTGAAACACTAAAAGCAGTGCATTATACGAGGCTAGAGAGGCACTTTACACTACATACATTTTGATTTATTTGTCCACAGTAGCTGACAACACCAACGAAATCTTACTTCAGTAAATGTTCACATCAAGACTTCTGTGATCAAGATTGCTTAGAGTCATTTCTCTCTGATGACAATTTGAACAAAGGAATATCACAAATGTGTACGCTAATGTGGTTTGTTGCTGCTGTGTGATGTTAAGTTTTGAGTCTTACACAGGGGAAATTTATTTATTTTTTGAGCAGTGGGTTTCTTTGGCTGAGCATTATGATTTAACTTTCATAAAAAGCATGAAATAAGGACTGAGGGTGACAAATAACACAGTAATATTTTTTATTCATGACTGTTTGGGGTAAAATAAACCAATTATCACTATTTGTGACTTTTTAAGGCTCTAATAAATTAGATTATTGCTTACAGGGATCAGAAATTGGGCTTTGGGTTAGTCAAAAACGTAATAATACCCATGACAGATTTACAAATTCTTGTTTTATTTTAATTGCAGGTTTTTTTTGTTTTTTTTAATTTCTAGCATAATGTTTGCCTGAAGCTGAAGAAGCTGTTAGTAATGTGCCCTCTGCTGTGTAATTTACCCTACCGTTGTCAAAAAGGCTTTAAAGCTTCGCAAAAGCAAAAGCAAAAGCAAAAGCAGAAGCAGAAGCAGTGTAGTCTATCCAATACAGTAAAAATATATAAATATCATCGGTCCATTTTAAACATAAGAGTTTATTTTTGGCATCTTTCATGGGCCATCTTTAAAAGCCGATAGCTGTTAGAGTGTCTGCAGCCAACAAACCACAGAGGAGTTAACTTCCAGGTTGCCTATAAAATATTTAACTGTTTGACCACTTTATTCAGCTCATATTGTTTTTTCCAAGGACATGAAATGTTTTCAAGAAGCCCCTCCTCTATACCAGGAGCCCCTCCCACCCTTTATAACCACCAGTGCTTAATGAGATTTGACCCCCACAACGTCATGTTTGTGGCGTAAACTGTGTCAGAGAAGCCAAATATATGACAGACTCCATAAAGCGGATAAGGGTTTGGCTGTTCTGGATGATCTGTATCAGGGAAATTAGTCTCGCTCTATTCCAGCGCTTCCCAACCTTTTCCGACTAATGGCCCACTTGAAAATCTCACAAATGTTGGTGGCCAACATCAGACCCTATAACAACACAGGTATACAATGTGGTCCAGTGTGCGACGACTTCAAAGTTCCTATCATTGGCTTATCATACTAATCACGGAGATATAAAAAAAACAAAAAAAACAATGAAAGGTGTTTTTAAACAATTTAAAGCAGTTACAGATAATTTAGTTTTAAGACATTCAGTATAAATATTAACATTGTTTATCTCTCTCTCAAATTAAATCGAAGGCAACTGGACTTGTATTTGTCTGTTACAATACATGATGTCAGTTCATCATGTATTGGTCTGGAGACCAATACATGATGAACTGATGAAGCCGCTTGGATAAGAGGCGAAACGTCTTCCACAGACAAATACAAGTCCAGTTGCCTTACAAATACAAGTCCAGTTGCCTTCGATTTAATTTGAGAGAGAGATAACTATGACCTGGACGAATGAGAACATTCACAGACAACATTGTTTATATTTTTATTTTTTCATAACTACATTTTTTCACCGAAATTGTATTGATTTGCAAATGATTTGCAGGCCAACTTGCAATACATCTAGTAGTTTATTTGTATTATATAAACGGATCTCAAATGATCTCAGTCTGTTTTCAGTCATTTAGAAATTACTGAACTCGACAGTGTGAATATGCAGCCCTGTTGTTTAAAAATTGAGGATGATGTTAATTCATATGTTGTACTGAAACGCTATGGTTGGACATATTCTCTAATAAATATTAAGAGGGTTTGTGAATGACATCTAATGTCATTACTTCACTAAATAATATATTCATGTTTACTTTCGTCAGTCGCCCTGAGACATTTTTAGCACATAACAACAAGAAGGGGAAACAGCTTCTCACATGTAACACCTGACACTCGATATCTGATTCACACCTGTGCCTGCAGGGGGTGCTAATTATTATAAACTTAGCATATAGCTTTAAGCGAACACATTTATTTGAAGACAAGGAAGTAAAAAAAAATTCCAACTGAATGAAATCAGATTTCATAAACAATCACACCAATGCCAATGTGCAACGCTGCACCTGTTCCAACCTTCACTCTACCGTTTTGGCTCATCATAGGCAACTTGAAACTTGAGACCTTACCGAAAAGCGTCTTAATTGCGGCAGCGTGCCTCGAACAAAGTGTTTGCCAAATCCTTAAAAAGCTTCTGAAACCCCTTTCACCACACACCTCTCCGAAGTCAGGGCTGCGACCAAGAATGTCTGTTACTTTGTGAAACTGACAATACCGCCCACTTCGCGCAGTTATTAACCATTCTTCTTCTGAATCATTCCTCACATAAATAAAGTGTTTCCATCACTTCTTGTGTGTACAAATGAGTGCAACACTACGAGCCCCATTTGTCTCTATGACGGCAGGCATTTTGTCGCCTCTTTGAATGTGGCTGCGTTAAGGCGCCACTATACTTCAGTACTTGTCGCATGGTCTCATAGCTTTGGAAACCGTACTCCAACCACACGTTTCCGAAACCGACTATCTGACGTTCGCACCAATTTTACGCAAAGACTGAATAAGTGTGTGAAACTTGAATTTCTGTGTCCTGCTATTTTCATTTGTACGTCCGTAACTTTTCACTTTTTTATGCACGAGAGCAACATTACGAATGTCGTCCAGGAGAGAAAACATCCACCGTTAACCACATTTTTAAACAGGTGTCCCGGCTAGTCTCTATGACGAACCGCTTTTCACCCCACCTCCAAGTGTATCTCTTTGGAACAAGTATAAACACATTTGCCGTTAGACGACTGTGGATGACACTTGATACGAACTAGCATACTGAATCCCTGAGGTTAAGATAATCACTGTCCTATTGTACATTTATCAGCTGAGATTTTTCAGATAACACGGTGCTTATACTAACTGGTTGACAGCATAAATAAAAGTGCTAAGTAAGAGTGACAGCCTGATTCTGAGATATATGGTGCAATATATAATATATGGTGTGTCATTCCTACCTCCAGTCCATAAACCCAGGAGAAGATGGGTGCCTGCTTTCTGTCTCTCTCGCTCACCCACCCTCCCTCCTCTTTGGTTCTTTGCTCAGAGGTCAGCAGAGGTCATACAGTACACCTGAGGGAAAAGCCGAGGAAGTATTAAAAAGAAATCAACTGATTTAATTTTAGCGTTATTCATCGTAAAGGAGGGGCTACATGTTGGACAGCTACTAAGCATGAACAGGGGGTGGGAGAGGTGATGAACTAATATCAAGAAAATACAAAGTGCTGACTAAGATGTGCGTTTTCTTTTGCAAAACAGGTTACAGTTCAATACAGTGCATGTGAATAAACTCACACTCCCACACACTATCATATGATGCATCAGATGTAATTTGGGGTGGAGTGTGTGTGTGTGAGTGTGTGTGTGTGTGTGTGTGTGTGTGTGTGTGTGTGTGTGTGTGTGTGTATGTGTGTGTGTGTGTTTGTGTGGGGGGGGATTCTTGTAAAAGAACAGAAAAAAAAGAAGCTGATTGAAACCGACTGCTTCCTACTTTGACTTCTTATGAACAGAAGTTCTCCAACAGTCAGTAGGGTTGGGAAAGCCCACCCCGCACACACACACACACACACACACACACACACACACACACACACACACACACCTCTTGGGATGAAAATGATTACTAACATACTGTACAGAGATAATGGTGTGTGCTTTTTTATGACTTCCAAAGCTCTCTAAGAAATATTCAGAAGATGTAGGTAAGTGAAAACACGTTCATGTGTCTGCAGATTCAGATCACACATATGATGGTAAAGTGTCAGAGGGAAAGAGAGGTATCAGCAATAAGAAAAGAAAGAGGCAGGCCTGCGGAAAGCAGAGCAGGATGGAGGTCATGTCAGGACAGCAGGAACGGAGGATGTAGCACAGATGTCTAATTATGTTGCAGACAAAGTTGGGGCGAACAGAGCTGGCATTAAGAATTTATTTCAAAACCCTGATGGCTCTTCCATGTGTGGGAAACCCTCCCAGTACGAGGGAGCATTAGAAATGTCCACTCATATGATGGTGGTATGTAACCCTGGCACACTGGGAGTAAGACGGCGAGACAAAGAAAACAAAAACGATTCAGATTCTCTTCTCTAAACTTTTCTTCCCTTCAGTCACAAGCTTGCCCACAACTAGAGGCTGTAGCCAATGTGTCAGCCTCCCACTCCAGTCCTCTGAGAATGAGAGATGAGCCAGAAAGAAAAAAAAAAAAACTTTGACAACACCTGAGCCTAGAAGGCATAAGACATTAACTACCTGCATGGACACCTAAAGATTTAACCAAACAGGCTGGGCCCGACACAGGGAAACCAAACTCAAGCCAGTTGAGCTTGTTAGGCCGGTCTGTCAGAGGGGCGAGTCAGCTACACACACATCTACCTCCGTAATGACACACACAAAAGCCCACTGGCACAGACAGGCAGAAGCCTTAACCTAACATTACAGCCTGAGCACATCCTATTGTAACACAGGAGAGTGCCAGGATTAAAATAAAACACTAGGTGCGCCATGAGGAGGAGGAGTATGATGATGATGATGATGATGATGATGATGATAATGATGATTAACAGACCACTGAAGGGAGATCATTTAGGTGCAAGAGGCCAAATCCAATAGATCCACCGCGGTGCGTGCCCATGAGCAGCAGAGAGGCAGGTAATGTGCGTGAGAGCAGGTCAGGTTTTGGATGTCAGCCGGTGTTCTCGGCTATAATTAGCAGCCGACTCTCCAGAAATGTACCCGCCGACCCCGCTGTTTCTCTCTCTCGCTCTCTCTCTCTCTCACCTGGGCCGCCTCGCACAGACGCACATATCAAACAGCGGCTGAAGCACCTGCTCCAACAAACACACAGCCTAGGTTTCATTTTGAGCATTTGAAAGCCAAGCCCTTAACGCGCTCTGCCAGTATTATAAAGGGGAATAAATGTCGACAGGAGTTACCGAATACCCGTGACGTGGGTAGTCCTCCCGTGACCCCGATCAGAACTGAGAGAGAGAGAGAGAGAGAGAGGGAGGGAGGGAGGGAGAGAGGGAGGAGGGAGACTATAGATTCAGGCAAGCCGATGCTGTCAATTTAAACAGACGCGACACCTAATACACATTAAACTTAAAAGGTGCGTCGTAATTTTCAGTCATTTCAACAGCAGTCAGGTGAAGCAGTTACCTGAGAGCCAGTGTGGCACCTGTCCTGACTCGTCGCCTCCCACCTGACCGGCCTCCACACTTCCTGGATTATTCCGTCCCACCCTGCCTACTTCTTCTACTTCTTATTCTTCTTCTTTTTATCGTCCCAGCTCTTGTCTTCTCTTGTCCGCCGCTCTCACCGTCCTCAGCTCGAAACCCGGGAGGTTTTATTCTTCGCTAAACCGTGCGTCGTCGTTTTTCTTATTGGTCCCCTCTGCTCCTCTGTCTTGCAGACCGCCGGCTCTCAGGGCTGTTCTGACCCCCCTGTCGGCTTGCTTGCCTCCGCTGGCCCACTCCGACTCCCAGCTCCTCCTTTCTGAGAACCAGGAAGCGGCTTGCCCTACTTACACCCAGTCGCGGATTGGCTCTGGCAGGGCTGGAGAAGAGACCGCCGGGGTGGGCAGGGCACAGGGGAGGGAGGGCCGGGAGAGGGAAAGGACGGAGAAGTGTGTGTGTAAGTGTGTGTGTGTGTGTGTGTGTGTGTGTGCGCTGCGCGGGCCGCGCGGCGCGCGCGCGGGGCGGGCGGGTGGGAGCGGGCGTCCGTCTCTGGTGCTATAGGCCAGCATTGGTGTCTGTCGCGGTGTTGGTGGCGGAGGGAGGAGAGAGGTGGGCAGGTTTCGGAGACCCCGCTCCTCCTCCTCTTTCCTTTGGGCATCACCGCGCAGAGGTGGGTAGAGCACCGCCGGCAGCGAAAGCGGATTGAAGGATATCTGCCTATTGCTTACCTGAAGACATTTTCAATCGAAATAGACTTAGTGCCTCCTCCCCCTCCTCATGACTCAGCAATATTCCCTCAAAAGCCATCTGGAGGTGACCACGGCTGGAGCCAGCACAGATACCAGCTCCAAACAAAGTGTCCTGACTGAGGTTTGCAGATGATTCAAGTTAAACGGAACCTATTATAATAAATGAAACCCGTAGAGGATGTGTCACTTCCAGTGTGAGGGTAGAAAAGGGCAACACCAGAACACCAGGGACTTTTTACACTGACTTTTTGTGAATCAGTGAGGAGAAAGAACACATGGCCTGCGTACGCGCACAAAACAGTAGCCGATGTATGAGCATTTTTTTCCAGAGAGAGAGAGAAGTGAGGTATATATGTATTTTTGTGACACATGCGCGCACACACTAAACAGCAGCCTCATTTTACTGCATCAAAAAAACTCAACTCTGAACACTTGCGCATATGCATCCTGTTTGAAGTGGTTATGGGGCTGGGAATCACCTCGCTCTTTCAAAGTTTGAATCTCGTCCTCGTCAACTGTAGCTCCTGGATTGTGTCTTGGTGGGTTTGAAGTAAGAGTGCAGGAAGTCTATATATAATTTTGCGGTGAGCTCAGCCAGCCCACCCATTACCACCCCCCCCTAACCTTAAATCTGTGCTTGTTCTGTGGTTGTGCTACAAAGACCTTTAACTATGCCTACATGTGCAGCATATGTTCCATAGACCTAGACGCAACTCATTATATGTTTTAAAGCAGTGGTTCCCAAGCTGGAGCTGGAGGCCTCCGTAATGTGAAGGGTCATGAGATGATTAACTTAATAATAATAATAATAATAATTCCTTTATTTATATAGCACCTTTATTTTTTCTCTATTCTTTTTGTTACCAGTTGTGGAGGAAGTATTCAGATCATTTATTAAAGTAAAAGTAGCTGTACTACAAATAAAAAATAAAAGTGCTGAAGTCAAAATCACACAAAGTAAAAGTACAAGTACTATCAGCACAATGTCCTTAAGTAAAGTAAAAGTACTGATGATGCAGCACAATAGACCCTGTCAGTATTATAATATGATTAATAATATAATAATTTTATTACTGATGCAATAACTTGTAGCTAAGCAGCATTTTAATATTGTAGTGGGTTGAGGTAAAGCTAATTTTAACTCTTTTTTTGTTTGGTAGTTTATTCTATAACATTTATCATCATATTTTATAAAATGATTATGTGATTTGTGTTTAAAAAGTAAAATTTAAATGGAAATATTGAATAGACTAGGTATAAGTTCTTCAGTACAGTGCTTGAGTAAATGTATACAGTGATATTACACCGCTGCTTTTTATCATTAAATTATGGATACTTTTATTCCAGGACTATATGAACTCTTCAAGTGAAACAACATGAGAAGGCAGCTTTGCTCTTTGGTTGAACCTGCAGCCTGTGACAAGGGGCCAAATTCACTTGTAAAAGTTGGGAGCCAGCATAAGAAGAGAGATCCTTCAGGCTCTTTGTGGATGAATTAATTGAGGATTATATCAATCCAGTGCTTGCAGGATAAATACACAGACTGTTACTGTGTAATGTAATACTGTAGTGTAATGAGGAATGAAATGCTCTTCATTGTGAGTTTTGGGCCCTCAAACTCCCTGCCAGAGTATAGTTTGTTTCCAGTGCAGCCTTAGAGTAAAGACTTCCCTCAGAGTCTATTTCAGAGCCAGAATGACAGGCAGCAATTACAGTGCTGTTTATCCCCCCACCTCTATTCATGGCTGTTAATCCAGGCTGGTCTGCCATCATTAACCTCTTCCACGGTCTCTTTGCTCCACAGTGACCCCTCCTCTTCACTTCAAATTTCCTCATCATTCAAACAACCCTTGTGTTCTCTCATGTTTAAGATACATGCTTAAGCAATATAATGGTGCTATTGTGCAAGACGCTCCTTCTTCCTAATGTGTTGGTCTGATTATTAAAGTGTCATCGCCATCTAGTGGATACTGTGCATCCAGCAGGTTTCTGCTCGGCCGAGGCCTCCACTGCTAAGCTACTGTATTTCTGCACAGCAGAAGTATAGACACGTGGTTAGAAATACTGCATGCTTAACTTCTATGTGCTTCTCTTCCACAGCTTGCCTCCTCACAACTCCCTCTCAATTAAAATGTCAGTACAAGTGCCAAACAGCATAGCCAAAAACCCTCAAATATTTACAGCTACAAGGCAATCATCCTCTTACTGACAAATTTATGCTGCTTTGTAAGACCCAGCAGGGGCCATTCAAATAGTGTGAAAATCACAGCAAGTGTAAATCCAGCATGTTAATTCCTCTTAGCTCGTAGAGGTGAAAAATAATTCTCTCATCGCCGCCAACATGGGCTGAAGGGCTTTTAAAAACCTCTTGGACATTAATGAGAGAGGAGAGGGAAAATAAATGTGTGTGAGGGAGACACAAAGTTATAAGAATGGAGCGGGAAGCAGGTGTAGTGACTGTAATCTGCCTTCATAAAGGCGAATATTCATTTAGTTACAGTCAAGAGCAGAAGAGATTTAAGTGTCCCCACATTCACAAGCTTAACCTTGGCTCTGAGTGTACCTGCCCTCTGCTGAGAGGTGCAGGATTAGGGTTGGGGATACAGGAGCAGAAGAAGTAGCAGAGTGAGGACTATGAGGCAGAGGCGGAGCAAACAGTTCTCAACAAATTCAACTACATGCACAAAGAACAAGTTATTTTACCACACGCCAGTGCTGAAATTGAGTCACCAAACCTCTCGAGTCCTAAATCCTCAGAGATCATGTATGAGTCCAAATCTGAGTCACCAGGGTCATGTCCAAATCGAGTCTCAAGTGGCACTCAGTGTACTGATAATCCATCCTCGTAATCCATTCTGAGTAAAATGAAAATATCCAAATTAAAGGAATAGTTCACTCAATTTACAGAAACAAAAATTAGTGGCTGTGGTGACAAGTATATCATTTATTTTATTTATTCCACTACATTTATCTGACAGCTACAGTTACTTACTTTAAAAATTAGGATTTTACATTAAAAACATGTGATAAATGTATAAAATACAATGTATTTTCAAAGATTAGGTTAATGGAGCATCTAGAATTATTCAATATTTAACAAAAAATATAAAAGTGAAAGAAAAAATAGATATACAAATGTGAAGAGCAGTAGTGGTTCCTTAAGTTATGGATTTAAATAGTCATTCCACTGCTGCATGTGGGTCAGTGGTGGTTCTAGCTTGTATGGTGCCCTGGGCAAATACCCCCTTTGGCAGCTTTTCCTGCTGTGACTGATTTTACTAATTGCATTAGTTCTGTACAGAGATAGAAGTGCAAACTCCCCCAGCCCCTTCCCCATCTACCACCACCGAGAGTGAGAGGGACAAACTAGAAATGGCGCCCGCTCCAACACGGTGACATGACATCATTGACATGATGAGCAATGTTTTTTTTGTTTGTTTATTTGCTGCCCATATCGCCTATATGTAAATCTGCAATTGGGTGAGGACAGGCAAATAGTAATTATAATAGCCTAATGATAATAATAATAATAATAATAATTAAGACATTTTTCGTCTTCCATATCAGAAACTCAGATGATGTCAACTGAAAGCAAAAGCAGCCAAAATGCCCTTCCAGCTAGCTTAGTTAAGCTAGCTGGACCTCAGGGCTCACCCACCTGGACATACCTGTTGTGTACTCTCCTCGTTGGTCCTCGTTGGAAATCGTGGAAATTCGGAAATTCGCAAATTCGGACGGAGAAATCGAAGCGAACGGACGAGTTTAGTGAACGCAGCGTTTGAAGTTATTATTGTTTTGAGCACAGTTTTTGTTGTACTTGTTATTTTGTTGTTTTTCACACACACACACGCACTCACACCTGTGTCACGTACCTGAGGTCGTCTGAGTTGAGGTTCGAGCCCACATCTCCGGGTTGAAAGTCGGCGTCCTTCCTCTCTGGACTAGCTTCAGCGGTAATCGTCTTTCAGACTCCGAACGTCACTCACCTGCAGCAGGTGTGCATCAGCTGACAGAGAAGAACACCTGGGGCCTTCTGTACTAAAGCCTTGTGTAGAATTCACACTGAAACGTGGGATCGACATTACATTACGAAGCTGGAAAGATGCGTACGCACCAAAAAAACAAATGTAGCCTATGAAACTGTGCGCTCGCAGGATTCCACGCACATTTTCGCACATAATTATTTTTCTTGAACTTTATTCACGTTCTCTTGGTTGAAATGAGTAAAAATATTTGCAGTATTGTTTGTTTGTTTGTTTGTTTGTTTAGCCTACATCCATGCTCTGTTTTCAATAGACTCTCACATGGACTGAAACAACGCGAGACTATGAGACTTTTCCAACTATACGCGTGAGTTTATCGACCGGAAGATGTGCACACTAGTTTATTATTCTTAAAGATTTCACAGTGTTATGTATGAATTGTGGTTTATTTGGTAGTTTTTTTGTGTGACTAATTTTACTAATTGCATTAGTCCTGTACAGAGATAGAAGTGGGCTATTTGATAGATTCCTCCCACCACCTCTGAGAGTGAGAGAGGAGACCTTCTCAGCAGAAGCTGCACAAACTAGAAATGACGCCCGCTCTGATCCACATGGTGACATGACGTCGTTGACGTGATGTGCAAATATAACTTTTTTTTTACCAGCGCCCGTGCCGCCCCCAACACGATACCGCCTTGGACGGCTGCCCATGTCGCCCTTTATCTAAATCTGCCATTGATGTTGGTATCAAGCTGTGAAGATAGTTTTGGTTTTATTTGTCCAGGTTTTGAGTAGACTACCACTCTCTTGGATTTCTGCTTCCACTCAAATACAATGAAGACTGATTACATTTAGTTTCTGGGGCTCACAACCAGAAGCAGCTACCACTGAGAAAACTATATCCTCAAGACTTTTTTCTGTGAATTTTGAGGGTTTTCACAGTCTGCAGTCAGTTTACAACCTACAATTAAAAAGTTTCACATGGTGGGTATTTTATGAGCTGATTCCCATATTTTAGATTCATTTAAACAGAAGTCTCTGTGGTTCTCTCACTTTCCTTTCTGGCAGTGTGTGGGAGGCTTTGAAGCAACATTTACAACAGCACCTTTATGTTGGGAAATAATATTTAGAAAATACAGAAAAATAGAATATGAAAAATCCAAGACACCATGTTTTTTTGGGTTTTTTTTTTTTGCGGTGGCGTTGTGTTGAAGGGACTTCTGACCTAATTTTTCTAAAACCCTGGCTATGGCCCAGCTCCTGCTTGAAAAATGGCATCTAAATGATTCAACAGCAACATGTCTTTCCAAAAACAATGTCCCCATTACTCCATAATCCACTGTGCTGTAAATGGCTTTCATTGGCAACACTTTTTACTGAAAAAACAGTCCCCATGTAAACTGATGACAGCATGTTTCGTGGTTGAGAAAATATGTTTGTTTGTTTCCATAGTTTTTGTGAACCAACCCCTTAAATTTACACAGTGGATTGTTTATTTTATGGATGTAAGTTTTAAACCTCTAGTTCAATGTTCTTGGCATATCAAATGAAACTGTTTCAAACTAAACCAAAATCAAACACATTTAAAAAATGGTCTCTAATCTGCACTGCAAGTGTTGAAAAAGTCACCAACATTTGAGTTTCAGCTGAATTATGTTGCTACGTTGCCGGTACTCCTACCTTTGATTACCTTCATGCTCAACACACATGTAACTGAAACACACAAGCAGGTGCACGAATGAGTTCATGCTTCATCACACTCAACAAGATGATATCTAAACCCACTTTATTCTTACATCCAGATATACACCATCTTCATCAATATCACCATCATGGTTGTTGAGAATATCATCATCATCATAATCACAATCTTCACCTTCAATGCCACACTCAAGATCATACTTTTTTTACAGCATTATTAGCCACTTTTTTTCTGTTCAAAAGCTAAAGCTGTGATAAATAAAAAATAAAACATTTGGTCCTTAAATATATAGTCTAGGCAACATGGTATCAGGGGTTAAGACAGAAATGCCTTGTTGCTACCCACACAAAACATCGAACATCACTGGAAAAGGCGCTGAAACAGTGTCTTAGGGCAACAGAAGGAAGAGACCGCCAGTTGAACATGAGGCCGATGGCAGCAGCAGAGAGCAAAGTCTCGGAGCGAAACGAGAGAAAGGGAGAGAGTCTCTGAGTGCCAAAGAAACAGTTACAGCGACCGGAGCTGTGAAATCAGATGAAAGGCGGCGAGACAGATGAGAGATGAAAGACAAAGAGGCCGAGGGGTGAGGAAGCATACAACAGACCCACAGAGAGGCACGTATTTACAGTACACGGGAGCCGGGTGGAACAAAATCAAGTGAGCCACAGAGCACAGCAGAGCAGTATTGTGTGTCACACGAAAAAACACAATTTACAGAGATCGTCAGAGTGAACATGTAGGGTTAAAAGTTTTGTCTTGTTTAAAAACTAAACACCACACACCTGGGACAACAAAACTACCAGTGGACTGCTCCTAATTATTCAAATTCATATGAGCATTAACTTTACAGTGATTTTTAAATGCTATATCCTTATAATTATCTTTATTCTGATGAGAAAATGTTACACTTTGGTGAAGAACGGGAGGCAAGAGGGAGGTGGAGCTGGAAATCAGGAAGTGTCTGCATATTCACATCACAATAGACTTTCCTCCTCACAGCAGAAAGATTATTATTTTCTCACATTTTTTATTATTGTCATGGTCATTTCCTGTTACATTATGAGAGTCTCAAATGTTTCACATGTATTGCTGTTTTCACTGACTTTTAATATATACTACAGTTTTTTTTTTTCCCTGACTCTCAGCTATTGCTTCCGTTTCTGTTTTACTGTGTATACTGCGACATATTTCCACTTCAGCTCCCCTGCTTGCTCCAACAATCACTAACACAGATATGTATGTATACATTTGTATGTTTTTTTTTTCTTTTTTTTTGACTCTACCTCAGCTTGCACAACGCAACACACCCACAGAGTCTCTCTCCTCCATCGATGGCTTGGTTGAGCGTCACATGATGTTCTAAGACAATCACATCCTAGAGTGAATGCAAACCAGATGTCATTGGATCATTGATCATTGGATGTCTGGTGCCAACTCTGACACAACTCTGTATATCCATGGTTTGACCAGCATTAACACAAAGTCCGACATCCTTTGAGATTTTCTTCCTCTTCTTTCTCACATGTTGGCGGGCAGTTTGTGTCTTAGTCCCTCTGAGTCTTTTCTGGCGAGTTCTAGCTGAGGGTCCTTTTTCCCACCTTTAGGAGAGGTGGTGTTGGCAGGGGTGGCTGCGTGAGCTGACTGGGTGGGTGAAGTGGTAGATGCCTGAGTGGTCTGGGCAGGGGTAGAGGGTGCGTTGAGTTCTGAGGAGTGGGTAGGGACAGCTAAGGTGGTTGACATTTGTTTTGGGGGTTGAGGAGAAGCAGATGGGACACTGGGGGAGGTGGTGGTAGAGGAGATGGTTGTAAGAGAGGAGGAGTTAGTGGAGGTGGGGTTTGGGCATAAAGATGTTGAGGATGAGGCTGTTGATGGGGTTGGTTTGGTGGAGCGACTGGAGCCTGAAGTGGGGCTTGGAGTAAGGACAGGAGGGGTTTGTTTTACAGGATGAACTGAGAAGGTTACTTTAGTAGGAGGGCCAGTGCTTGCAGGTGATGAGGCAGGAGCTGAAGTTTGGATTGGGGTTAGAGGTGAGGCCTGTTTTGGGATCTGGCTTGAGGCGGGGCTCCTGGCTGAGCTGGAGACAGAGGGCTGTAGACAAGTTGTTGCACTCTGGGTTTTACTCAGGGGTGGAACAGGTGTAACAGGGATCGGAGAGGGGGAAGGTGTAGGGGTAAGGGCCTGGGTAGGAGTAACGGGTGTGAGGGTTTGCGAAGGAGTTTGGGAAGGGGTGGAGGTGCGGGTGGTCTGAGTAGGAGTCGGTATCGGAGAAGGGATTGGAGTTGGGGCATGACTGGGGCCAGACAACGAAGAGGCAGAGGGTGGCGTGTTGGATGCCTTGGCTCTGGGGCTCTGGGGATGCGGTGGTGAAGGGGCGACCAAGGAGGAAGGAGGAGACAAGGAGGTAAGAGATGATTTGGGCCCATAAGTATGAGGTAGTGGAACAGGGGTGGAAACAGAGGATGGGGGCGGTGTGGAGGAGGGAGAAGGAGAGGAAGAGCGGGGGGAAGGTGTAGGGATCAGTTTGGGACGAGGAGTCGAAGAGAGCGACAACGGGCTTGTTCCTGCTGAAGGGGGGGTAGAGCAAGGAGGGGGAGAGGAAGAGCGAGAGGGGGTCATTGGGATTGGTTTCGGGCGAGGTGTTTGGGAGAGGATGGGGGTAGGAGATGAGGGGGTGGGTGCAGGTGAAGGGGTGGCAGAGGAGAGTGGGGTTTGTTTGGGAGGGGAGGAAGATGGCATAGAAGCTGCAGGAGTCATGTGTGCAGCTGTAGGCGCGGATACAGAGGCAGTGTGAGCTGCAGATTGTGTGTATGTGGCTGTGTTTGCAGAGATGGCCTGTGTTATTGTGGGCTGAATGGGAGCTGAAGCCTGTGCTTGTGTTTGTGCATTAAACGGTATATTTGTTACCAGCTGTACTGGAGTGTTAGAGGTCAGTATGCCTGCGCTGCCTCCCCTGGCTAACTGCCCTGCCAGGAAAGGAGTTGCCAACAAATTACCCCCAGAGGCCTTGCGGTGGAGAGGCGGGTGTGGCTGCACTCCAGCCCATGAGCGGTGAGGCAGAGTGGGCTGTGAGGCCGACAGCAGCCTGGCCTCCTGGGTCAGTCTGCCCAGTGCTGGCAGACCCTGAGAGCTGTTTCCTCCATGACGTAGCAGAGCTTCTTTTGCTCCCTGCTGACCTGTAACAGGAGCGTTGCCATCTGCCGGGACACCAGGAGCAGCTGCGGGGGTGGTGCTAGGCACCTTGTGGAGTGGTGGAGTAGGTGGTCCTCCTCCCGTCGAAGTTCCAAGTGATCCAGCAACCACTGAAGGATGATCAGCCTGGAGGCGGAGGCTGTAATGAAGAGTCCTTCCTTGTTGGATAGAAGTTGGGACAGAGGAGGCTGGAGTGGGTGGTGTTTTAGCAATAGGTGGTGATGTCACCCCACCAGGAGGGCCCATGGTTGACGGGGAGGCAGGAAATCCTCCTCTTGGGGACAAACCACCCATCCCTCCCAACGCCATCATCCCGATGAGGGAGCTCACAGAGGGGCGGAGGGGCTGTAATACAGGGGCACGAGGGGGTGACAGAGGGAAAGAAGAGGAGGGAGAGGGGGAGACAAGAGGGGAAGGCAGGAAGAAAGCACCTCCAAGTGCATGTTGCTGCTGCAACTGCTGGAGCTGCTGCTGTTGTTGCTGCTGCTGGTGCATGAGGGCGATGGCTACATTACTGGTGGCAGCTGCAGTCTGCAGGGGAGCATGGACCAACGGCGCCCAGATGACTGGGCGTGGCCGAGGAGACACTGTGCCACTTCCTCCCATGACTCCGCTTCTTCCTGCAGCAGCTGCAGCGATGGCATCCTGCATGGCCGGCATGCTGTCATGTTTGACAATCTGCTGCACCAACATGCTGTCACAGGAACCCAGACCACTTGCTGCAAGGCCTCCCCCTGCTCCAGGACCCCCTCCACCCCGGCCTCCACCACGACCCATACTGCCCCCCAATGAACCGCCCTGGGATGACTTCCGCAAGAGCATGGAGTTCTTCCTGCCTGTAGTGGAGAAAATGGAGACATTCAGAGATATTATGTGTGAAAATAATTTCCAGAAATAAAAGTAAAAGTTTTACTTTGTAGAAGGCAGAGTTGTCTACTGAACACACAGCAGACAGCTGGAGTTTTACCCTGAAGGTTTTTCTGTTCTTCACTGAGAACATTGCTCATCCTTTATTATGTCAGCTTTTATTTCTCTCAGCTTGTTTTCAGATGAGTTTTGACCTTTCAGCGGAACACATGCCTGACAAAGCGCCTTGGAAATTTAGCAGAATTGGATGGATAATTGCAAGAGTGTTTGTGAAGGTCATTGCAGAATGAAAAAGCTGAATGGAAAATTGCAAGTTCCTGCATAGATAAGATGATGAGGGAAATGTTTGCTGCAAACAGAAATCCACACGTTACCAATACGGTCCAGTCGGTCAACGGCAACAGTTTCGAAGGCACGCCGCATCATTGGATGTTCCTCCAGCACCTCGTTAAAGCTGTCCACACTAAGGGAGTACAGACGACAGTATGTATCTGCGCGGACGCTGGCCGTCCTCCGTCCACGTGTCAGCAAGCAGATCTCTGAATGTGGGAGGAGAGACAATGGAGTAATACAGTATATACAGAACTACCCTCATCTTCATCTTCTACCTCTCTGGCACGTATCCTCTTCCCCTATAATTTACCATTCTTGTTTAACCCCTGAGACACCTAAATGCCCTCACCTCCGAAGTAAGACCCATCGCTCAGCTTGGTTTCCTTGTTGCCACGGGTCAGCACACTGACTCGGCCATGTTGGATGAAGTACATCTTCCGTCCAACTGTGCCCTCACGGATGATGAAGTCAGAAGGCTGAAACACTTCAAAGCGGAGCTTGGTCAGCACCGCGGTCACAAAGTTGGGGTCAGCGTTGGCAAACAGCGGCATGTTAGCCACCAGGCTACGGCAGTTAAAGCTGACTATCTCCTACACCAAGAGAGAAGGGAAGTTGGAGGAATTTGCTGTAGGAATGAACACAGCATTTGTGGTTTGTATGTGTAGGTGTGTGGGTATTTGTGATTTTTTTTTTTTTTTACCTCTTTAAGTGGCTCACTGAGTTCTCCCAGGATGTTCTCCTCATCAAACATTTTCCCCTGGAAGCGGTGCTCATAGTACTCGTGGATCTTTTGCCGAACATCTGCAGGAAGCTTATGGAATGACATGTACTGCTCCACCTGCTTGTACTGCAATAACACACACATGCACAGGTCAGGGATCTGCACACAACCACACTAGGCATGAGCAGATTGATACCTAAAGTATGATACTAATATCTGTGATTCTTGCCCTGGTATCACTTGGTATCGGACCAAAGTCATTTTGCGGAAGCGTCTGCAAACAGCACAAACAAAACGTTTGCTTCCTCAGCCACATAGATTGTACAGTTAGTCAGTAATTGTGCTGACATGTTCAATCAATTCATCGATCAGACGATTGACAGAAAAGTGTTCTTGTTTTTGGACACAGTTTTTAGACACAGATTGATGGATGATGAAAATAATTGTTAGACTACTTGAATGAATCACGTGTAATGCCTAAAATATAAGAAGGTTTGAGGGAGAGATGGATGAAGTAACAGATGGATGAACGTCATGTTTCACCTTTTCCTGATACTGTCGTCGTGAGGAGTCCAGCGACTGGATGAGAGCGGTGGCGTGGCCGATGAACATGGCGTAGCAGGTGGCGCCTACGATCATACTGAGCATGGTGAGCCACACATCAGTCATCCCCTCTGGAGCCTGGGCGCCGTACCCAATACACAACATGTGGCTCATGGCTTTGAACAGAGCATAGGAGTACTGCACGCCCCACGTGTCATTCTGTGAGTGGGAGACAGACAGAGAGGGTGACAGAAGGAGTAAAAGAAGTTTCAAGTGTTAATTACCAAGGCGCTGTAATATTGAACTGTTCTTATTTTAGTCAGGTTACAGAAGCTTTTTCCCCTCAGAGTTGCTCAGCCATTTGACTTCAGAAAATACAGCAGAGATCATAATGTGTAACAGCAGCGCAATTTAACTGTCAAGAACTACTCTGCTTCAAAACAGAGCAGCTACAGAAAGCATAAAGCCACAGAGACAATAAAAGGGCAGTCATCATACATTATTAAATAAATGCTCTAAAGACAACAAGTAAAAATACCAGCCTCTCTTTGAGGCAGTGTGTTGGTGTGTGCGTGTGTGCATGTGCGTGTGTGTGTGCATGCGTGTGCGTGTGTGTGTGTGTGTGCTTTTGTTTTAGGGTGGTGTGTGAGTACAATTATACAAAGATGTTAATAGTCCAATGGATGAGGGGACTTTCTCTGGGGAAAATCCTAGCATCAGCCTGCTTAGCAACAGTCACCCAGGCAACGGCTGAGACATGAATCAGCTATTCATACAGCTGTGTATCTGTGTGCATTCACCAGCGTCCATGTCCGCATGCATGTACACACGTGACGAAATCTCCAGCGGGTCCCCAGGCATTCGACTGTTTGCGTGCGCTCACACCTCCACCTGATCTCAGTTGAGATTTTTAATTGGAGAATCTTTTTTATTTTTGTGATGATGATAGTCAATCTTATTCCAACTGGACATGTTGCTGCATGAGCCAATTAACACGGATAAGGAGCAAACAATGTCAGATCTGATAAACAGCTTCACTCTGCACACACACAGATAACCCAAACTCAGGCCTTTCACAGTCTATGGTTTGCTTTTATCTGAAATAAATAATGTGCACACTGCTCAAACAAGCTGAGATAATGCTTTGTGTGTTTCATTCAATTCAAACTGAATTTGTTCACTGCACAATACAATCATTCACTGAAACATATTAAAAATAAAAGTCAAATGCATGCAGATGGATTTTTAGAGACTCACCACCATCAGGTTCTTGGAAACCCAACAGTCAGGAGGGAAGTCCTGCAGCATGGGGACCAGGAACTGGAGGCAGCCATCCCAGTGGCATAGCAGCAGCATCATACCAATCAGGTTTACAATCCTAACCATGGCACTGGCAAGGTCATAGGTCATATGGAAGATCTGGGGAAGAGCAGAGGGAAAGATAACTACCTCTTTCACACAAATATCTCTTTCCTTTCAACTCTGCTCTCTCTTTGCAGTCTCTGTTCCCTGGGCTCTGATTCTCACCTCCTCCCACTGGTGGATGTAGCGAATGAGCCTGGACAGGCGGAGCAGACGAAGCAGGCTCAGGATTTTAGTGAAGCGGACGATGCGCAACGCCCTGGCCGTCCTGTAGACCTCCGAGTCCAGGCTGTCCACCATCAGGAAGATGTAGTCCACCGGGATGGATGATACGAAGTCTACGAGGAACCAGCTCTTCAGATACTTCTGGCGGATCGCTCTGAGTCAGAATATGATGGAAGACCACAGAGGTTTGGCAATCTAGCTTTGTGGAAGTGATTCCAATATTTGGCTGGCATAAAATCATCCTCATCAATATTCAGCAGGAACAGAACTGGAACGTGTACAAAGCTCTGCCACTGGCTGTGCATCACCTTTTCACATCTCGTACATGGATTTGTGTGAACACAAACCCAGCAGATGGCCAGAAGAGCAAATTTAAATCTATGGCAACAAAGCTGCTGCATTAATATTCCACACCGTACATGCACAATGCCCCAGTCCTTGACATATAAGACTAATACACACACAAATGCCTCTACTGACCTGGGGTCCAGCAAAATCTCAGTGCTGTCTTCCTTGACGATGCCGGTCCTGAAGTTGAGTACCAAGTCGACCATGAAGAGAGTGTCAGAAACCACGTTGAAGATGATCCATGACGGAGTGTTCTCATCTCTAAAGAAAGTGATGCCCACTGGCAGGATGATTAAGTTCCCCATCATCAACAGTAACATCAACAGGTCCCAATAGAATCTAGAAAGGGAAAGGCATAGATTTTCAACAGTTTTCTATTGTTTTCTATTGGTGTGAATATGTCACACCGATGTTACTATGGGGTTCTACCGAAAGTCTCAGATAAAGTTCTTGTCAGACTTTTTATTTTATTTTTTTCTCTCTCTTCTTCTGTTTGTCTTAAATGTCTGCTCATGGGCCTTTTTGCACAGAGGACATTTTAATAAATCACAGTGTGAAAAGCTCAGGTGTAAATAATAAACGTAATGATGTGTGAATGTCATTTAGCTGCTTCGAACCTGGTGTTCTGCATGGTGGCTCACTGTCATTTGGCAAGTCCCAAATTCTTATTATACACTAATTCTAAGCAGGTATTTAGTATATAGTGTGTTCACACAGGAGAAGTGACAAAAATGAAGTACGCTCAAACCAGACAGTATACAATACATACAATACATTACAATTCAATACAATTCAATACAATACAACACAATAGCTCCTGACAGTTGGAAAAAATTAAATAAATTTGGGAGTAGTTGTGAAAAAGCTTCAAATACATATTGGAAAACAAAAGAAGTATTAAATCTAAGGATAAATATTTTTGTCTATTTGTGAAGTTTAACTGGCAGTGACATTCAGATGCTGCAGTTTGATTGACATCTGCTATCGCAAGTATTAACTCTTATTAATTGTAAAATAAAGTATGTTAACTTTTTTTGTATACTACCTGCAAAACAGTAAAGCCAACTATGACAATTAGTATGTACCATGGATCTGGGACACAGCTAGTATCATGGCTTACTTGGATAAACCAGAGTGGT